>NW_013665713.1:692380-708014 GCF_000517525.1 Limulus polyphemus
TAATGCTTGGAGATGGCTTGAATGAGTAACGAAGAAAAATTTTAATATAAGTTTAACATAACAGCAAATGTACAACGTTTCGACAAGGTTTTGTCATCATCAGGTACAGGTAGTTTACAATGACACAGATATATATATTTATACAGTATGGAACAAAGAGGTCACATGACCGGATGTTGTTGCACGACTAGAAGAGATATCTTGGTACCCCAGGGTGTTGGTTTAGAGTAGGGTTGTTTTGTTTAATTAAGATGGATTTCTTGATATTTTGTTTGTTTATGTATGGTTCTTTGTTTAAAATTACTGTGTTTTTAATACATATATACTATGGTTTTTTGAGTTCCAATGCTGGAAAACATGGGACGGTTTCTTATAGTGCGTAAAAGGTGTTCTCCATCACAATGGTAAAATATATGTGCCTGTTCCTGTTGCTCATTCAATTCACTTGAAGGAAACGTACGAAAATCGCAAACTTCTTCTTAATAAGATCAAATACCAAGAACATGGTTGGCTACTTTGTGGAGACTTAAAAGTCCTTTGTATGTTGTTGGGTAAGCAATCTGGTTATACAAAGTTTCCATGTTTTTCGTGTGAATGGGACATCAGAGCATGAAATCAGCACTGGATATAGAAGCAATGACCACGCAGAGTCAGCCTGATACCAGGATCGAAAAAAATTGCATGTGAAAGCTTGGTTGGCACAAAAAAAGCCCTATTACCTCCACTCAAATAAAATTGGGCTTGTTGAAGCAGTTTGTAAAGGCTTAGACAAAGATGTCAACTGTTTCAAGTATCTATGTGGGGAATTCTCAGCTTTTTCAGAAGCAAAACTTAAAGTAGGGATTTTTGTTGGGCTTCAGATTAGAAAATTGACTTCAGATGAACAGCTCGAAAGGACAATGAGGAAAGTTGAAAAAGAAGCATGGATTGCCTTTAGAGATGTTATTGACCACTTTATAGGAAACAACAAGGACCCAAATTACGAAAATATTGTCAATAACATGTTTAAACTCGCAGGCCTGTGTTATTTAGAGATTTAAATAAGCGTCCTTTTCAGGATGAATATATGCTATTCAATATATTAATTATATATAAATTAATTAGCAATAAGTATTTACATATAAAACGTCAGGGAATGCAAAAAATATGTCATGCAAATGAAATATAAAAGCAAAACTATGATCAATACATTAAATATGTAATAAATCGTAAAACAACATTGGCTGTAGAATAATAATGTAACTGTCTCATTTATTATTTATAAAAATGAAACATTAGGTATGATAAAATTCTTTCAGAACAAATAATTGTAAAATTATGTAAAGTAAAATACTAGCTATGCTATAACACTTACTTCATTCAAAAATGGATAAATTAAGATAGTATGTGTGATAAAAACTGATATACATAATACACTATGCTGTAACAATTGTTTTACTTAAAAAGTAGTTTTACTTGTAATTATTTAGGACATATAATTAAATCTAGAAATGAAAACTACAATGCTGATGACATAATCACATGTTGAGCCATGTTAAGACACCCTATGATGAGCTCATAATACTACTGAATCTATCTATTTATAGAAACACCATTTGCCTTTGTAAAACATTTTCAATTAAATATATATATATATATATGAAAACTATGTTGAGATGAATTGAAATTTGCATGAAGTTCTATAGAAGTGTAGTAACACTGTCCGCCTATAGAAACACCATCCACATTTATAAAACCCATGTAATACAATGAAATATATAAATGAAAACTATAAACATAAGTTGAGACAAGTTGAAATCTGTATTTGGTATGGTTTGTTTGAATGTCATGCAAAGCTACACCAGCCATCTTTGATAACTGTCTCTAATTTAGCAGTGAAAGACTAGAAGGAAGGCAGCTAGTCATCACCACTCACCAGCAACTCTTGGGCTACTATTTTACCAACATTTGTAAAACTCATGTAACACAATGAAATATATAAATGAAAGCTATAAACATAAGTTGAAATCTGTATTTGGTTTGGTTTGTTTGAATGTCATGCAAAGCTACACGAGGGCTATCTTCGATAGCTGTCCTTAATTTAGCAGTGAAAGACTAGAAGGAAGGCAGCTAGTCATCACCACTCACCAGTGACTCTTGGGCTACTCTTTTACCAACGAATAGTGGGATTGACCATTACATTATAACGCCCCCATGGCTGAAAGAACGAGCTTGTTTAGTGGGATGCGGATTCGAACCCGCAACCCTCAGATTGCGAATCAAGCACCCTAACCACCTGGCCATGCCAGCCCAATATTTTACTATTCCAATTTAACAAAGTTACATATCCCTAAGCTAAACAAACATTGAGAAATTGTCATAACATTTTCTGTAGTCAAAGTTGCAAAAACAAAAGAGTGTACGGGCTGAAACCTGTATGCAGTCCTATGAGACTATAGTAACACTATCTACCTATAGAAACACCTAGTAAGACCATCCGCCTAGAGAAATTTGGTGATAATATCTGCCTACAGTGACAGGTCCTATGGTATCGAACTATAATGTCACCCCTACCCTAAGATAGCCTTGCCTTTTTGTGCCACTTCGTGGATGTCATCACTGTCATATACCTATTATGTAGCAATTATATAATGCTCAGGTGTCGACATAATTTGCGTATTATGTAATAGTTATGTAACCTTTAGGCAGCATCCTTTTGCCTATAACATAACAGTTATGTAACACCAGATGGCAGTATCGCTTTGATGCTGAACAGACTCCTAACTACTGCCCCCTCCCTTGTCAAGTAGCAATGTAGACAAGGCTATTGGTCTTTACAGATGGTGCAACAAATTCAGCAGAACCGACAGTAATGAAACTGTAGCTCCAGGAATCTAGAAGAGCCCAATTCAGGCCTGGGCTGTTTGAGTTTTGGTATTTGCCTTTTGGAGTACAAGTGTGAGAGATAGGGTTCTTGTTTATCACATTAGGTGCCCCAACTCTGGTACACATTGCAGTATATCAGCCACTCCAATTAAAAACCACTACTCGGACCACTACACGAATTTTGTTGTAGAAAAAGGAAATAAATTAGACAATAAAAAAGTCAGAATGAATATAGTTGTCACCAATCTCAGTTCTGACGTAAGCATTCTTTGAATGAATGTAATGTAAGTCTTATAGGTCAATTTTGCTGATATTTTATGGTCGAGTTATCTATTTTTATGCAGACAGACCCAAAGATGTACGTGGGAGAGGAAGTCATTATAGTCCCATGTACACAAGTGGTGTTCCATGGCTTTACTATGTGCAGTGCCTAGTGTATTGGTTTCATGTAACATGGTTATCAAGCCAACACGTGAATTTGGCTGTTTCCTGTCAAAAAATCAATCATCATTAGCTTGGGCAGTTATATGTCCAAGGGGGGAGGGGGTGAAGTCCCAGTGCTGTTTTGTAATTGTGTAATTATGTGCAATTGGTTATCTAGCTGCAAGCTGGAATGATTATTAGTAAGGTGGGCAGAGTAGAAGCAACTAATGCTAGGGTTGCATCTGTTGCCCTATATCCAAAAGTAAATACATGGATATTAGCAAACCTAAGACTGAGTTCAGGACTATGCAGACAATCTATATTAAATGCAGCAGCCACTCGGTGACTTGTTGGAAAAATATGCCAAGGTATTTATAGGATCAGGTAGTCAATTAAGCTGAACCACAGGTGACACAAATCCAATTAAATAACCACTGCACAAGCTTTTCTGGAGCACTATGGATGTAGTCTGTGCTGAAGTACGATGTATGTTGTAGGATAGAATCACACATTCTTCATAGAGTGCTTGGTTGTCTCCAGTATGATTGTCATAAATATGGAAATTAAGCCCAGATTCTGCATTAAGTTTAGATAAGTGCACCTGGTAATTTGAATTGATGCTTTTCCATTAATACAAACAGATAAATGTCTAGATGCAATAGAATGGGCCATTATTTCGATACATAAAAGCTGGCATCTGGATGCTGGTAAGTTGACCTGTATGACAAAAGCAGACCCATGACTGCTTTTCCCACGAGAGGTGGCTTGTACGAGTTTTCCATTATGCCATTCAGTCTGTGCAATGTGGCTACCACTTTTGAGAGGCTAATGGAGCCTTCACTTAAAGGGGTACAATGGGAGAAGTGCCTGATCTATGTCGATAACGCCTTGGTGTATGGTAGTACATTTGAATCTACAGCTGAGAACTTGAAAATAATATTCCAGAGGATAAAAAGGGCAGACTTCAAGGAGAAACCTTGAAGTAGAATTTCTCAGTCCCATTGTGAGTAAAGAAGGAATCTCTATGGATCTTGCTAATATAGGAGTGGTACAAGATTGGTCTCAACTCCAGCTAGTAATCCCCACCCTGAGCTTTGAGGCACGAGATTGTCCAGACTGAGCATAACTCAAAGACGGGAGAGTACCAAGTTGTTACACACACTTGCACTAACATTCAATGGTCGTTCTTCTGGCCAAATTCGAGTTGTGACGTTGATTTAAATACTGTATAGTGTTTGCCATCCAGATAAAAAGTCGACACAAACAGGGTAAACTCTAACAAAGAATTTTTGATTCCCCCTCAACTGAGAATAGTCCTGGTCAGTGCCATTCCACACCCGGAGACAGAAAGAAGTCACCTTTATATACTCATGATCAACTACTTCAGAGTGGGATGAGGCTTATCCATTAGTCAATACATTCTCAGTGTGTAGTCTTTTCAAATTAGTGACTACTGCCTCACCTACCAGGGAAATAGCTCTGACCAGAGGAGGTTATTTACCAACAGCACATGCAGTCCTTCTTGACTAGTCTTAGATGGTCTTGACCAGAGATGGAGCTGTATTACTCTGACTGATGATGGGCTGGGAGTTTTATAGAAATCATCCTGCATGGTATCAGACTCACGAGGCATCATTCCACCTCAGCAACCCTCAATTGACCGTGCTTCCCTTGCTCTAAGATCAATCCTCAGGAGCAATGCCCTATCTGTCATTCTGGGTATACCATATGTGAGCTTACATTACTGAGTCTGCTTTCAAAGAGATTGATTCAGGAACTTTTGCACCATTGGCAAAATTTCTATATCCAGGAGGGGACTTCTCCTAGATCTGACACTTTTCTCATACAACCATCTTTCTCCAGTGGCTAACTCTAACTCTTATTCATGAATACTTATATCTATATAAAATGCCATATTTCAGTACAAAGCATTCCTTTAAACTCATTTAACTCAAGAGTTCGAGTAAGGACAACATGCTCCTTTGTGAAAAAACAGAAAACTCTACAATAAAATCTCTTAGTTCCAGCACCAAAATTTATCATCCCCACCTACCCTGTGGTATTCTCAGGTTAACTTATTTCCTCAAAGTGTTAAGTACGTCCACTTTATAATGGGAGAATTGGCAGTATAGATTACGAATTAAGTCTGAATTTAACTAAACTGACTGAGTTCAAAGATAGAATGGATATAATGCATTATATGAAATAAAAACAATCTTTATTTAAATCACTGGGCATACACAATGTGCATAATTGCTTTCTGGACACAGGGCAGTCTCCTGCTACTGATATTGTGAATCAACCAACAGATTTTCTTCTCTGAAGATGTCTTTCCATCAACTGACTTACTTGAGATACTGGGAAGTACTGTTTAAATATAATGTTTCTTACTTAATGAAAAACATTGGGTTTACCCAGAGTGACTAGTGCTACTCATGCGCATGGTCATTTTCATTTAACATAGGGGAGGCAGTAACCTCTAGATATTATCTACCATACTTCTGAAGGACACTGATGTCATTCACTTTTTTTGTTACAATTTGCAGTATTACAGCAATATCCATCCCTCTTGAGTGAAGTACGAATTATCTCTAGAGAATAAGAAAGGAACAAAGGTAGCTAGAACAAAGTCAACTTAATGATTTTTTGGACAATGCACTAATAAACGAACTGTTTTGAAAAATGCTGTATCCTAGTTGTTTTCTAAATATCCTAATGTTTTGATACCTTTATCTTCAACAGTTGGGTAAAGTGGTTATATGTCAAAAGAGATGTTACCACAAAACAGTGTGAAATGAAAGTTTGACTAAGTATGGCCATGATACGTGCTTGTACACAAACAAACTTGTTCTGATTGGATCGTTCCTTATCTCATATGTAGACAGGCCAATGAAGTGAATTATGAATTGCAATTGTCACACCATATGCATAAGCACATTAAACATATCAACAATCTGAAGCCTTATGTCATCAGTTAGCCTCTTGAGAGCTGGTTGCTCCAAGAATTAGAGGTCAATGAACAAACTGACTCTGAATATTAAAACACTGTGTTGTACAATAATGACTCAATTAATGAAGAGGAAGATGCTATAAGTACATAATTGATATTCCACGAGGAATCAAATAAAGACACAACAGTAGAGGAATGGTTGGAATACTCTTAACAGCGAACTTGAATCTTGATAATAACCTTACAGTACAGTTTTCAATAAAAAATGCTGTGTTGCAATGTTGTCATATCCAAAGCATATTACTTCTCCTTGCATTCTTTCCATAATGTATCTAGTGTATAAGGACCACTGTTTCCCAGTGACCTTTTCAACAATCCTCTTACACAAGGCGTTGTGATGAGCAACTTGACTGATATGTCTTCATGTGAGTTAATTAATTTCACTCTATTTATATTTCTTTCTATTCTTTGGTATTTCAAGTTTTCTAATCCTAAGTTTGCTTATTTTGCAACTTGAATTAATTATTTCCGTTTTTTTTTGTATTGAGTTAATACTGCACAAAATTTAGTTTTATATACTTTGCATTATTTGATTTTGTGTTAGACTTAATTTTTTATGTGTTTAGTTGATATCTTTATTTAATTTTGCATTTTCAGTTTTAGTATGTTCAATTCAATCAGTTTCGCCTCCACCCCCACCATAGTGGTTCAGCGGTTAGTCTTTTGGTTAATAACGCTAAAGCCCGGATTTAAATACCAGTGATGGACACAGCACAGATAGCCCATTGTATAGCTTTGTGCTTAATAACGAACAAACAAACAATTTTAAATTTAATTTCATAGCAACTTCAGTTTTACGTTCATTTCTGTTATATTTGTGATTTTATGTAGTTCTGTGTTACTTTCTTTTTTGTATTAAATTTTACGTCTTTAGTTTTATATTCAGATTTTTATCTCTTGTATTTCATTTAATCTTGTTTATCTGGCTGTTGGAGCCTTTTTTTGTATCAATACTTTTCCTTTGTTTCTTCTTTAGCATGTGTCATGATATCATGAATTTGGTCAAATGAGGTGATTCGTAAAAACTACAACTAATTTGGTTGCTTAAATTCAGCCTTTAAAGGTTCACGCCTATGAAGGCCTTGAGATAAAGAAAGAAAGGGGGTGTTTCAGTTTAAAAAGTAGCACATTTTACCCTTTTATAACTAGAAACATTCAGGCATTTTCATGGATTTTTTAAATGCATGCAAATGTTCTGCAATAAGATTGCCCTTAAACAGGATGTGAATTTTCGTAACTTTGCATTAATCCTTGCCACGGGCTACAGTGTCATCACGTTTTCTGGGGTGTGGATCACATCCAAATCGAGGGATGCAACATAGGTTTGTATAAGTAATTAAAGTGATTACTGACGCAGGTAACCTGGAATTATGGGATACCACATTAGAACTTTTATCTTCCTTAATAATGTGGTATAGACACAATGTTGTTCTCATTTGTGGATTTAAGATATATAATCTCCATTTTGTTGTTTACTCTTTTCTCCAGCAACTGGTTATTCTACAGACATATTGAAGCCAGCCAGTACTAGAGAATAAGCCCATGTACTTTTCACCATCTAATAAAGACCTTCATTACCTTTTGTGTTACGCGTGTGCTTGAGTATTCATTTAACCCGCATACCACAAAAAGATTGTTTGTTTTTTGAATTTCGCGCAAAGCTAAACAAGGGCTATCTGCGCTAGCCGTCCCTAATTTAGCAGTGTAAGACTAGATGGAAGGCAGCTAGTCATCACCACCTACCGCCAACTCTTGAACTACTCTTTTTACCAACGAATAGTGGGATTGACTGTCACTTTACAACGCCCCCACGGCTGAAATGGCGAACATGTTTGGTGAGACGGAGATTCGAACCCGCGACCCTCAGATTGCGAGTCGAGCGTCCTAACCACTTGACCATGCCGGGCCCCACAAAAAGATTTAATAAAAAATTTGCGTGCTCAACTAACGTGTTTCTTTTTAAGTGGCAGGTACAAGGCAGTGAAATTTCCTGGTGTTAAACACAGAACTCAAATATATTTCTCTTGCTAAAATGAGATTTGAAAAACGAACTTCTCATAGTTGGAATGACTTTGAAAAATGTGTAAGGCGTGGAAACGTCTTTATTAATTTAATTAAAGAACTTGCTATATCTAAGCAAGGGAGTCAGTTACCACATTATCGGACATCAAAATCGCTGGATGGAATTATGTTGTCAACCACCAACTAAACATTGACTGTGTAACAAATAGTTTCAAATACTTTTCTATTTTTATTTTCATGAAATATGCTAATTTTTAACTCATATAAGAACATGTAATAATGATAATACACTCATTGTTTTTATGATTCACCTTATCAGTAGGCATGATCATTGTGAAATCACGAATTATATTTTCATTTCTCTTCACGACAATGAACAGGTAGAGGAATGAAAACGTCCATTTCTATGTTGACTGTTTTCATCCTCACTCGATATATAAGACAATTAAAATCATATTTACAGGTTAAATCTGAAGATTCTTGTTATTGCTCATTGGCACAAGTAATTTAGAACTGAAACAATCGGTTATTACACTTAGAAAACGTATGTATTAAGATAATTAACCAGATGGTTAAAAAATATCTGGTTAACTTTGTTTCTGATTGTTCTGGTATAAAAATTAAATTGGTCAAAATAAATACATTTTGATTAGTTAAATGTTAATTAACTGTTTATATAAGCAACCTAATATAAGGGTATAGTAAATCATATGCAACCACAGGTGTATGGATCATAAGACTTGTTACTAGTTTCCAAAATATAACTTCTATCCTTTTTTTTTTTTTTCATTTGTCAAAAAATATTTTGAGAAAAGCAAGATCTTTCTGGTAGTATATGTCTTCTCTGGTTAGCGTATCTTTCCGCTTCAGTATAAATACAATAGCAAAGGGCTATATATGAAAACGATTTGTTACTACTGAAATGATATTTTCGTACAGTATACAAATTAGAATGCAACTAATCTCCAGAATCCTCTCAACTTATCCACTGTAGCTCAAAATGAGAGGTGTATTAAAACAACATTTCATATCTGTCCTCGTGTCTCCCTTAATCAGCGAATTGATAGACCTGAAATGATATTTTTACAAACCTCTCATGTTGACCCGCAATGAACAAGTTAAAAGAAATGTGGAAAACCAAAACATCTGCAGTAGAAATAATGTCTAAGATTATGGGGAAGGATATTGCAAGATGAAAAAAAAAAAAAGACGAGCCAAATGTTTTATATAAAGGAATGGAAATGAATTTTTTACTACTGTTGTATTTGGTTGGTTGTTTTTTAGAGCCAAGCCACATTGGACTAACTGCTGTGTCCATCACGGGGAATCAAACGCCGGATGTTAGCGTTATATGTCGGTAAACTTACTGCTAACCCACCAGGGGGACACTAATATTGTAATGAAAATGTTGTTAGTATTAAATGAAATCACGAATTAAAATTTCCTGGCAATTTCAAGGAACATAAAAGTAAAGTTCCATAAGGCAGTTTCTTACATTTTAGTTATTATAATCTCTGCGACCAACATCCAGAAGATTAATTTTACAAGCTTCTTCACCATTTATGTATTTTTTAACCTTTACTTTCGGTCGATATTAGCTTGATTGTAACTGTTTTTATAGATACAAATCAGTTTTAAACTACTACTCAAACTCCTCAAATAAAACACCAATTAACGATTCTTTATAATTGAGGTGAAACGCTTAATATTTTTAAATACACTTAGACCTTTTTCAGCGAAAGCGTGAAACAAGTTTTGCAAAAGTCATTCATTTTCTTTGACTTTATGTTATTTAAAAAGATAAATAGATAAATAAAATACAAATTTGTATTTTATTTCTAGAAAGCCCAATATACCTTTAGATGTCCAAAATTTAACTGGTATGATGTTTATTTACACATTCACCCTGCACAGCCTCACTTTTTTTGTTTTTAATAAACGGGATTAAATGTGGATGTTTCATTAATTACTACAGCAGATCCATTTTCCAACCTAATTGTGTAATCACTATACACCTTAATGGAGTAGTTAGGACTGATACTGCTCTAGTATTTACCATGATGGAGTAGTTGGGACTAATTCTGCTGTAGTATCCACCATGATGGAGAAGTTAGAACTGATTTTGCTCTACTATCCACCATGCTGGAGTAGATAGAACTGCTTTTACTCTAGTATCTACCATGATGTAGTAGTCAGGACTGATTTTGCTCTAGTATCCACTACGATGTAGTACCTAGAACTGATTGCTCAAATCCGTTGTTAAGCTGGCCATAACTGTAAGTTTTATTGCACCAAATGAGCTAATATATTCCTCCAGTGAAAAACTCCGAGTGTTTTAGCTATCTATATGTTAACAGCTTCAAAATTAAATAGATGTATATTGGTTTCAATAAATACTACACCCAAACAAGAACATGTTCGCTTGTTCAGTCGTGAGGATGTTATAATATTGCGGTCGATCCCCCTTTCCGTTGGTAAAGAGTAACCGAAGAGTTGGCAGTGGGTGGCGTTGACTAGCCGCCTTCCCTCTTGCCCATCACTTCAAAATTAGGGACGAGTAGCGCAGATATCCCTCGAGTAGCTTTGCACGAAACTCAACAAACACCCAGAGTCGTAAATATTGAATGCTTTTTCTCCCTAGAACTACTTTCTAGAAATATGCATTAATAAGAACACCACTACATGTTTCATGTACTTATAAGGAACAGGCAATTTTTCTTGCACTGTATAAAATTCCTACTGATGGAAACTCGTACTTGAAGTAGCATGTCTAATAAGTTTCAAATAGTTTTAAAAGACTGTTTATTATGTTAATTATAGAAAATATTTTAATACGAAAGTAATTTTTTAAAAAGCAACCTGTAATTTTTGTATGTAATGTAACGACATAATAATTTGTTTGGTTCATCAAGGTTACATTACTATATCAAATTTGTATGTATATTTCATCATGTAGCTGGATGTAGATGTTCATTTCTTTTGATTAAATGGACTTGTTCATTATATTTTTAACTATATAATGCCATGCCAAGTAAATTGATCTATTAAGTTAATCATTTCTTGTCACATCTTTCTTATATAACAGTATTTTGGAGAAATTAATGTTTGCACTTGAACGAGGAAATCTTATAAAGATGAGCTTCACTTGCTTCTAGTTTTAGTGAACTTCATGAGAACTAAACAGAGAGACCGAGTATGCGTATTTAAAGAATATGCATCATAGACCACTTCTTTATGCATGTCGTTGTAAGAAAAACCGTATTTGTCCAATGAAAAATTGTCGAGTTGATTTTTAAAACAAGTTAGATGGAACTATATATATTCTACTTCCATAAACAACGTTCGCAGTCAGAGGGGAAAGTTTTTCTTGAATTACTTCTGTTGCCACAGTATATCAACTATGGAAAATATTTGTTTTAAACCTAAATTTCTATGGTGAAAATTGAAAGTAGTGGAACAGTCAAAGAATTATTTCTAGAGGAATAAACAAAAGGTACTTAAAAACAAAATTGTTCTCTTCCAGTTGCGTTCCCACTATCTTTCACAAAACAGCTTTAGTCAGCTGGTATGGACAATAGAAGGTTTTTATTGTCAAACGCATTTTCAAAGCTTAAGTTGTGATGATTCATACACGCAGGCTTTTCCTTGGAAGCAGATTAAATAAAGAATGCTTATTTGTTAGAAGCGTAACATTAGTAAACAAAAGACTTATACAGCTGCTATTATACAGGGTTGTCCAAAAACATGTATAGATGGATTCACCTATACCAAAACTAGCGAACGCGTGGGATTATGGCCCACATTTGCAGGGCCGCTAAAATACAAATTTAATGCTTGAACTACTATTTTGTACTTTTTCAGTTTAATGAACATTGACGCTATAATGCAAATTTAATTTATCTAACCAAGTTACGAACGGTAAATAGTAGGCCTACTTATGTACGTGTGCTCTAATGTAAAGCAATGGCTACTTTGGGATCCGCTTTCTGGAATCCCCGTAAAAGAGTTTTCGCAAAATTCCCAGGTTCCCTAATGGATTAGATGAAAAGTTTTACCTTTGTGCAGACCTCGTGATCGAGACGATTCGTTTGGTATCATACAGAAATTGGTGCGACCAGTGGTTTAGAAGTTACGTGACACACACACACACACACTGAATCTTATTATATAGATGGTGTTTAAACTTTGTTTCTACACACTATTTAATTCAAAAATTTTAAGTTCTTGATTTTAAAACATTTTTTTACTTTCATTGGAACCATTATTTGAGCACATTACTCGTGAAACAACTAATAAACATGGTGATTATAAAGAAACTTTCGCAGATTCACGTTTCATATTTCATAAATGGTATGACATAGGAAATTGAATTTGCACAGGGATGTTAAAGGATATCATGAGGATGCAAATGCCACAGTTGTCATTAGGATTGTCACTATGACCTATGTCTACTCAACAACAACAACTATTCAAAATGTATTTTTCCTGCGTACAAAATACAGTGTATCCGTATGATAACGGACATTACAGCAACACGGCGCATCTCAACTAGTATGCTGGCCACTTTCCGAACAATTACATCCTGGAGGTCTGGAATTGTGCGTGACTTCATGTACCCCCACAACCAGAAATCGGCTAATGTTAATTCCGTAAACGAAGTGCCATTCACGAGGAAAGTGACATGAAATTATTTTGTCCTGAAAGTGCTCCCGCAAGACGTGTTTCACCTGGTTACCAACATGCGGAGAAGTCCGCATCCTGCGTTTGTTTGTTTTGAATTTCGCGCAAAGCTACACGAGGGCTGTCTGCGCTAGCCGTCCCTAATTTAGCAGTGTAAGACTAGAGAGAAGGCAGCTAGTCATCACCACTCACTGCCAACTCTTGGGCTACTCTTTTACCAACGAATAGTGGAATTGACCTTCGCATTATAACGCTCCCACAGCTGAAAGGGCGGGCATGTTGCGAGTCGAGCACCCTAACCACCTGGCAAGGCCGGGCCCCATCCTGCGTGAAAACCAGAGCGTCTATCATTTTTTATTGCTGCACTATGAGAATCACATCGGTTGTGAAAATTGCAGGGTAACGTGCTGGTTTGCAGTCCATGTAATGATGGTTCTTCAAAAAGTGCGCTGCAAAGCCTCATAACATCATTGCCTTAGAATCATGTAAAAGAAATGTTACTTGTGGATTAGCTTCTGACCAGATAATGCAGTTGCGCGAGTTGACACTTCCAGAAAAGGTGAAGTGTGCTTCATGAGTCCATTGGTCATAGCTGTCCAGCCTACCCATGAAAAATCAACACGTTGGTTTAAATCTGTCCATAATTTCAGTAGGAGTCGGTGGTCTGCATGTCCGTGACTTATCACAAGTACAACGCTGAAGTAAGGCCTTCTGCAGATGTTATGCACTGTATAGTATTTTTGTATTGCATCCTTTGGTTTAATAACATTTCCCTAGTTCACCTTTCTATAATATTGTCTCTTTAATGTTGACTGAATGAGCTGCACTGAAATCGATAGGCCTATATATACCCATTGGAAATATGTGAAATACAGTGGTGTTCCTGTCGGCAATTGTAGCATTTGCATCTACATGGTAATTTTAACACACTCGTGCAATTGTATCTCCCTATGCCATACCCTTTGCGAGATATGTAGTTTTAAGGTGTCATGCTTTAAGTGAATGTCTTGTAAGTTGTTGTGGAATAATAAAATGTTAATCAAGTAAAGGCATCCTTTTATTTTAGAACATGTCGCCCATTAATAAGCATAAAGGTATTATTCCAAATATTGAGAATGTGTTTTATATTTTATAATTTTCAACAGTAATAAAATGAAATATTTTCTGTAGGAATTAATTGTTTAGGTTTTCGCTTCTCAGAATACATTATAAATGAATCAAAATACTATTTTTGGTAAAACTTACCAAGTTTAAACTAAAGCAGGATGGCAGTCCATTAATTGCCGCCCCCCAGTGGCACAGCGGTATGTCTGCGGACTTTCAACGCTAGAATCCGGGTTTCGATACCCGTGGTGGGCAGAGCACAGATAGCCCATTGTGTAGCTTTGTGCTTAATTACAAACAAACAAACCATTAATTGACAGATCTTTGATAATAACAAAAATGGATGAGTTGTATCTCCTTTGAATATATGTATGTGGTGAATTAGAAAAAAAAGTTCACATTTTCTTGGTTACTGATAAGGGATGGTATCTCTCCAAAAATAATCAGATTCATTATAATGAGATACCCCCCCAAGAAAAAAAGATTCAGCCAAAATTGGCGAAAGATCTATCAATAAGTCAGTACTGTTCATGTGTCACTGTTATGAAATTGATATATGTGACGGATTTGTTATTATATATTTATATGTTTGTTTAAATTAAATTTAGAAATGTACATAACTTATACTGATAAATATGTAGTGCGAAACTCCCGCCTATTCTCTAAAGATGTAGAAGATTCTGGAGTGTAAGAATCAACAATATATGTGTGCGCGTAACCGCTAATGTTAGCGTCAGTATAGTCACGTAAAACTGAAATTTCGAGAAATTTTCCACACGCCTATAAATATAACCAACGCGACGTGCCAAAAAACACTATATATTATTGGGTTGCTGTTATTGGTGTGCTATAAACTTCGCAAGCTATAACTGTGATTAACCTTATTAATCGGGACACTTCAGATATATTGATCAGGAACGCTTATAAATTTCGAACATTACAAATCATTCAAATTCAGTGGATTCACATCGGACGTTAGTACTTTTACGAAGATATTACATAACTTCAGCGGTAAAAGAAATTCGACCCGTAATCAGCGAGAACTGCAGAGCTAGCTAGCTCCCTATTAAGTGAATTGCACCTATGTTAACTCGAAATTAACTCGCTTATCCTGAACCCTCGATAAGATATCAAGGAAGTTCTAGATTAGAAAGAAGACTTTATATTGCTTGTACAACTTTTGTATATAAATCATTGTTTGTAATAACCGTTATTGTAAATTGTATTATTGTTTGTATATTAACATTTATTTGTATAAAACAAAAGAAACTATATGTATCAATCTTGTTGGCAAATATCATAAATTGGATACATATCGGCATTTATTTAAACACTAAATATAAAGTACAAGTTAAATCAGTTTCAGATCTTTCGAAATTTTAATACGTAACATATATCAGAGAATGAACTCGAGTACTGGCATGTGTTTCATGTTATCATTCCGCGATTATCATAGCCTATTCATATAGTTATTAAGTGGTGGGTTGAAAAAATTATAAGAGAAAAACAGACAGAACGTAAATGCAAGCT
>NW_013665713.1:708388-719956 GCF_000517525.1 Limulus polyphemus
TATAGCTTTTAACATTAACAATCCTTAAAAAATGATTGCATGCTATATTTAATATCACAATAATCAAGCATCACTGTGGCTTCTCAGTGAAACAAGATATTTCGCACACAGAAAAAAAAAATTATAGCAAAGTTCCAATATACACACTACTCAAGACTAGAGTGTGAGTAGAAAACAATTTATAATACAAGCAAGTACAATTAACAAAAACCTTGTCTTTTACTAAAACGTTCAGTTTTCACCTATTGATCCAGTAATTTCTGTATTGCTTTAAAATTCTGTTAATAAATGATGACACTAAGCATTCTACGTTCTTAAAATATATAGCTAATACTAATGTCTGTTTAGATACTCAATCATAAAGGTAGAACAGGCACTAATTATAACCAATCTCTGAACTAATCATTAAGTGTTTCTTTAGTTTTCTGATTTGGTACCATGGTTGATCAAACTTTTCTCTATTAATATTTTACAAAGACTTCTAAAAACCTTCTAGATGACTTTCAGTTTTAATAAAACATAATGAACACTAGACACAAGAATCAATCTAACAAGAGCTTCTTAACATCAAGTTTGACAAAAATTTCAGGATCTGGATTTTCTGGTGAACAATTTCTTGTTTACAAATGTAAACTTACTTCTATAATAAAGAAATGTCAGGTGCAAACATTCTATAAAACTAAATCTAGTTGACACAATGATATTTTTACTTTCTTTGATATTCTGTTATCACAAACATGTCATAATCACATATATAGCCACCCAAGAATCACTTTTCTTATCTTGGGAAGAAGTGGATTATAATCCTGGTATGGCTTTTACAAACATTATTCACACTATACTTGAGCAGAAAGATTACTTTTATTTAATTTAAATATACATGAATTAAATATTCAATACAGATAAAGTAGCATACAAAATATAAACATGGTCAGAAAATAAAAAGTAATGAAAAACTGTTAATAAGAACCACAAAACTAGACCTAATCTCCCAATCTTTTGAGAAAACAACAACAAAAAAAAAAAAAAACTTCATAAAGGTTAGATACAACTTAAAAATCCACCCTCGATAATGTCATTACATTCACTTATACTGTAATAATTCTTCATTTTAGTTTAGGAACAAACTACAAGGGTTTTACATTATTTTTATTCCAAAGACACGTCTCTGCACCAGTTTACAACAAATTTTACTTTTCATAATTAAATTTATGGAGTGTTGCATCTTAACAAAGAAGTCAAGATAAATGAAGTCTACAATTCATGCTACATAGCAGCTTTTGAAATATGGTATTTTAAAGAACTAAGATGTTTCACTTCCACTTGTATCAATATGCAGCCACAGAAACATCAATGGAGAACAGGGTGCCAGTACCATTTCCTTTCTCATGTAACTCAGTAACTAGTGCAGTTGCATCATGTTCAAGAATATTAATTCAAAGATGAATAATTAAAATTAGGCAACTGTTTCTGAGGTTACAATTCATTTCCCATTCCATAACACACCTACTATCCAAATAACAAATACCCAAAGCTTACCAAAATCTTAAAAAATAAAGGGATTTACATGATGGAACTAATCAGAGATGTAACAAGAGCATGAGATAAGCTGACGAGTCACAACCAACTTCTATAATTACACCGTAGTATTTTGTTCTGTATAATTTTTCTGGGTAAATTGCAAAGTAGCATAGTCTGGTGTACATTTAACATTGACAGTAGAACATACAAACATTTGATTCAATACTTAACTGGCAAGTTAAACAGGTACATTTTATTGATGAATCACATAAAACTAATTTAATGTGGTCTAACACTCTTGTATCTAGCATGTAAGTCAAAAGAGTGCTTACAAAGTTCACAAGAAAGTGAGCAAATTACTATGATTATTCTAACTTGTCAGTTACAGAGATAATTAAAAACTGACATTGACAGAAAGATCCCAATTTGTTCAAACGGGAAAAGAAGTAACTATGAAAGGCGTATGGACAAAGCTAGTGAAGAAATTGTACATCAGGACAATCGTATTTACAGTACAGAAAGGTATCCATAACAAACTTTCAAAATTATATGAACAATCAAAGATGTACAAAACTTTCATAATATTCCAGAACATCTAATGAGAACAAAAACTTCATTCTGAAGATGAAATGTTTAAATTAAAACACAAGGTCTGGTGATTATGACTTTAATGGAATCTAATAATTAGCATCAAGGACTGTATATCAGCAAGATTAATAAATATGAAAGGTGTTACGTTACTTTAATAATGAGAGTTTTGCAAGTCATGGAAAGTTATTTTTCATCTAAGCATCTATATAGAATGTGGACAGAATTGAAAAGTTTTCTTCAAATTGGTCTATTGTAAAGTGAAGCCTATATTTACACAATTTTTATATATATTTTTTTTTAAAAATCAGCTCATCTGGTGAGAGGTAAGAATCTGGAACCTTTTCTTTTTGTGAACGTTTTCATTTAAGAAACAAATACTTTTTGTTGACAAAAATACTGAAACCTCATTTATAATTTACTGGTTTATCTTATTTAATGTTCTAAGCAGTTGTTTCTATAAACATGAGTTAAACACCATCTAGTGAGACAGCTTATTTTAGGTAAACTTTCTTGAAACTGGCAAAAATTCAAGTATGCTTAGTAGTGTAGTAAAAGTTATAAGATAAACTGGAAGATCAGTTAGTTTTTTATCTATGCTGAATAATGTTCAAAAGGACCAATAATTGGAAGAAAACCTAGTTAACTGGTATAAAGTTATAAGTTATACAGAGAGAACCATGACTCATTTAGAAATGCTTCACAGAAAAACCTGCCCCTATTTTTCTTACTGTCTTGACTTCCACTATAATTAGACATTCTGGGATATGGCAGTAATATACATAATTTTCCTTTAGATATTGTAAATAGCCTAACCAACAATAAATCATTCCACTGACTGATTTTCTACAGCAACTACGTTGTTTGTCTTTTCATTTGTTCTATAATTTCCATCTCCTTCATTTAATTATTCCTATTAACCATGCAGCTCTCACACACACACACACACACACACATATACTATCTTTTATTAATATTTACAATCAGGAACTATCTCTGTCCATGCTTTAGCAGGGGGGTTATGTAGAAGAATTCTGATGCTGGGGATGACCTGTCAGTGAAGCCTGTGGGTGGGGTGGAGCTCCCACAGTAGATGTCGGTGGATGCTGAGACTGTGCAGACACATGAGTTACAGATTGGGACAGTTTGTTCAGAGTTTCCTGTGAAGCATTAGCTTTTAAAATGCCATTTTCATATTCAAGCTGGGAGATCTTTTCCAGAAGTTCTCCAATCTTTTCTTTCAACACATCTACTTCTTCTCTCACAGCAAACATCAGGTGACTCTTCACAAGGTCCTGAAATAGCATGTATAATTAGTTTGCTAGCTTAATCATAAGCAAAAATGGAGATATTAAATATCATATTGTATTTTAAACAGTGGCCTTGTTGAAATAATAACAAGCTTTTAACTTAGATTAATTCAGTTACAACTTTTTTAATGACTACAAAATTGGGGGTACGTTTAAGTTCTGTTCCCGAAACACTAAGGTTTACGACCTCGAAATGCAATACAATTTGGAGCAAAACTGAAATTGGATGTTAGTAAAGAAAGTAATGAGAACTTCAACAGTTGAAAATATTCATATAGTTTTATTTTAAGCAGTGTTACTACCTTCTAATACAACGTTTGTCTTTAAACAAAACGAAATATTTCCATTAACAGTTTAATACCAAATATTATTATTTTTTTACTATTTAATACTCTATAATTAAGTTTTCACATCCAGAAAGCTTAAAAGTCTACATTTTATTCAAAGGAAATACATACCCTTACATTATTTAGCTATAGATTCACCTAATTGGTAAGTATAAAACCATCATTAAGTTAACATTATAGTTAATTAACACAGAATAAAAGACACCTAATGAATGTTGTTCTTTAAGCTTCCCTGTTTGAACAAATTTTGTTTCATTTTCTTAAAGATGTAACTCACTACTTTGTAAGAAACTATCAAATACTCTGATTTTAACCTACCCCCATAACTACCTTAACACATCTGAGCATTTAGTTATTTTCACAGTTTAATTGTGCAGTATATGAAAAAGTTTAGTTGACTAAGTTAATTATCAAATAAACATCATGGTGAATATTATTTTAATGCAACGAACAATTGCATTTCAATTTGCAGAATTGTTAGGTATGTTCACTCCAATGTTTCACACCAAAAAAAAAAAATTCTGTGGTTCTACCACTACTGTATCTTTATTAGAATTTTCATTAAAACTTACTAGAATGTGTTCCTTAAAAGTTCCTGATTAATGCTACAATTCCACTGTTCCCATACATATTTTTTATGGCTATTTATGTTCTAGATTCTTAAAAACGTAATTAGGCAAACTTACCATGGCTTGTTCAATCTTGTTGTCTATGGCTACAGTACTGGATCCTGTAGAAGCACTATAAAGAAATAAGATTATACTGTTATTTCTCTCATGATCCTTATCTATAAATACCGAAAATTTCATAAACTCTGACAATACATTTGATGTTTCATAAAGCAATTTGTTCTGTTGCAAAAGAAGTCTACAAACGCTACACACTGTCCTCAAAACAACTTTTTTTTTATGTTAATCATGAAACATTTTAACTTGTCCATAACAAAATTCTATATTAGAAATTAAATACAACAGGTCTCACTTAAGCAATGATACTTCTCAAAAACAAGACTATGGTGTAAAAAGTAAATTCAAATTTGTTGTATGTCCAGAACCTACGAAGTGTGAAAGCATACTGACAAAAGACTCTTATGACATAACACATTAACAAAGCACGAAGTATTCTCTTCAAACCTGAAACCAATAAGTAAACCCATCCAACTCCAGATCCGTTGGCACAGTGCCAGAAAACTCGTTTAGACCATATGTGCATGAAGTGCCTAGAAAAATCGATACTTGAAAACATTTTTAGTAAAATATTATCATTCTTTTCTGTTTTGGACAAATCTTTATTCATACGTTTACAAATGGTTGAATTGACTCGTTAATCTCACATTTTCGGTCAGTTACACTTCCACAGCCAATAGTGCCAAGTTGGAAATAGATTACAGCACTCTATCGTAATAAAAGTCTTCGGATGCAAGAGTTTCATAAATTAGCTAATGCTTCAAATCTCAATTGCCCGGTGTAATTTCTGTCTGTTTTAGCACAATGAAAATATCAGTCACAAAACGGCAAGATACAAGAAATGGGTTCAGACTCTGAAATATTACACGTTTTGCTTTAGGTTTTTAATACACAAGCACTTTCTTCAAAGACCTTATTCTAAGTAAACTGAAAGACATTTTCAATCGTTCAACAACTTTAAATAAATCAACCGAGAAAGCTGTGTAATCTGCCTTCTAATCTCAATAATCCCATACTAATTAAAACAATGTCATCATATAACATTTTTGTTGTGTGGTGGCGGTGCCAAGGACCCGGAAATAGATGGTCATTTTGCTTGAAATCAAAAAACTTTACAAATGGATAAGTCTGTATATTATGAAATATTACAATATTCAAAACACAGGTCAAAAAGCCAAGAAAGAGTAATTAAAAAAAATACTGATCGACCATCTCCTTTCTGAAATACGTGAAAAACAAGCCTATGTAAGGTACCTAACGAAAAACAAAATAATTCTGAATACTAATTATTTTATTAACGTATAGTACACATATTGGGTCGAGTAAACACACCTACTTCTGGTCACGTGCTGGTACTAAAGCGAATGATAAACTAGATCCAATTGTTTTCGAAAAATAAATTTTATTGGTGAAAATTACACTACACAACTATAGGCCAAACTTCAGATATACATATACCAAACACATAACTTAAAATTAGTATTACATAGATTTTAAGTATTAAAAAGTAACAACTAATACATAAAATTAAGATATCGTTAGTTTCAAGAGCAAGATATTCTAAAATTACCCAGAACTCTTACCTTCTATGAAATATTACTGTACATAAGTTAACAGTATGGGTTACAAACCAGTGTACACTTAAAATCAATCCTAGTATATAAAATTTGAACCAAGCAATTTCTTCTTTAGCAAACTGACAAATTGAATGCTCCAGTAAGTTCGTTTACCTCTAACAGTACCACTACTACTACTAGTAAGAGCGCACAATTTCCGTTCAGGTGAGCGTTCGTTGCCTATCAAAGACAAATATCCGCAGATTTCTCCTCCTTCAGTTTGGACACGCTTCTCCACATGATGTTCGGCAGACACCAAGTTCAAAATCGATCACATTCATTTTCTTGGTAATACATTAACACTGACTAAGGTGAAATACTGCTTCGCTGGAGAGTAAATAAAGCTACTGATTCCGCATAATTTATGAAAACGTCAAAAAAAAGAAAAAAAAAAAGAAAGGATAAACTCAGTGACTGGTAACTTTTATTAACACGACGTTCTACATTAAAGCTAACTAAAAACGTGAAGAACCAGCCTATCCTGTGAAAGGCTTAATTGTCGTACTGGTATTACGATCATGATAGATCAACGTTAAGCCTACACCCAGCATCTTCGAGTTTTATTACTAATATTAAGTTAATACAATCAGTATCACAACTTATCAACATAAATTAACATAATCTAAATAAACCAACTCATTTATGTCTTACAGAATACATCACCATAGCTCAGTAACAAACCTTTCATACACAATGTATTATATAAAAAAATTAAGTAGTTCAGGTTCCCTTGACAAAAGGCATTAACTCTATCCACGTCTGATGTGTTACTCGCAACAAATATGGCGTCGCCAATATAACGATCCAGCTTATGTGAGATTGCGTGTCTCCTACTCGACTACGAACAGGATGCACAGGCAAAGCAAAGAGACGCTCCAAAATACCGGCTTACATTGTTCCCTCCCCCCTGAGCTGTTGCTACGGTTGCTAACCGGCAGGGAAAAAAAGATTGGCTGTCAGCATACGTAGTAGGCTATATATATATATATATATATATATATACATACACGCACAAGGTATGTGTAAGTAAACCCTTGTTGAAATAGGCACTCATTTAGTTTTTAACTTAACAGCAGAAACTAAATTATGCACTTCACATACTGAAAAATACATTAAGGAATTTAAAATAAACAGTTTTGACTAATTTTTCACATAAGAATTAAATAATACTTTACCAGTTACTCGACAGTAGCAACACACGAAAATATTTTTTTTTTAAAATGAAGTAACAGAACAGGATTATTCAGTACAAATGTGATCAATACATAATCTTATCTCGATCATTTGAAGTTTAAAAACAATTTAAAAAGGAAACGAGAGCTTTGTAGCGCAAACTAAAGATGTTCAGTTTTACTAGCATGCGCGGGAGTTTCGGCGTTTGTAATAGTTTTCTTACATACTATATAAACTACTTTGAGTGGTCTTTAAATAAGTCAGTTTACGACACTGAGAATACCATAATATATAATAAAAGACGATCTTGCCTAAACATACTTCGATTTGACTATTATGTTTTATTTCAGATGTCTAGTTATTATAGATAACAGCACATTTTAAAATTTAATGCGTAAGATTAAACTAACTATCGATGTTCTTTAGGGATTTAATTTTGGTTATTATCAGTTAAAGAGACAATGAAAGAAACTTACAATTCGATTTTAGATTGTGTGTATAATATAATGGTCTACTTCAAATAATCACTACTTTATGGTATAGTAACTTTAGTACAAGGTATAAGGCACAGAAATGAAACACATAAACAAGTTTACACAATGGGCTACCTGCAGTCTGCTCACCGCGGGTATTGAAACTCGATTTTTAGTGGTATAAGCCCTCAGACTTTGTCGCTGAGCGACCAGGGACTAACAAATGAAATAAAACAGATTTGTGAAAGAGGTTTTAGCATTCTGACGTACAATATTAATAAAAAATGTTTCGTAGTTGCATGAAGATATATATTTTTCAATTTACTAACCAACTTTTGTGCAAAACATTGCAAACACAAGTAATAGAGGCTACAAAACTACCCTGACCTTGAGTTTTCTTAAAGTCTCTGATTTTAATCCTCTATTCAAGATCAAGGGCAAATATGCTTTATCAGTGTTACCGCCTACAATTACAAGATACACATGCGCACGTACATCACTGAAATAAAATGACGTAAACAAAGGTGCAAGGAGTATGATTAGCATGCAATCCAGTATTTGCACGGCGAAGCTTTAACACAACTTCACATAATCCAATTCAACACTTACTTAACAATAATATATTTCTGTTTTATTTCGCTGGCTTTTTCATGCCTCTAAAACATGCTATATAATCATACAAACGTATCACTGAAACACAATCAATAACTTTTAACAATATGCAAAATGAATAATAAGAAAACAATCCCACGATTCACAATACTAAAACGCCAAATTAAAATTTAATAAAAAAAATGCGTAACTAAGTATGTATTATAAATAGATAACCTGGAATTTCATACAAAAAAGTATCTATATAAATATAATAGTACTGTCTGTTGTCTGTCCATGTAACTACTTTGCAGGGTGTGATGGATCTTCACCAAAACAGGTGTGGAGGTTCATTGGGAGATACATACAAATTTTCAGTTTTGTATTTTGCGTTTTGCGGTTTTTATAGATGGAACTTTGACAAATTGGGTATGGTGATTCATTGGGTTCATGAGGAGATACATACAAAATTTGTTTTGCGGTTTTTATGGGCATTTTTTACCACTCCCACACCTCCTGTGGATGGATCTTCACCAAATGTGGCGTGAAGGTTTGTTAGTCCATGTGGAGATACATGGAAATTTGTGGTTTCACATTTTGTGTTTTGCAGTTTTTATGGGCGTTTTTTACGATTACATATAAGGGAAGCAGCTTTTCATATCCTAAAATAATCTTTCATTAATCATGAATTTACATAACTTCCGTCCAGGAGACGGGTACTCCAGCTAGTCATTTAAATAAAACAAATTCAAAGATTTATAGCACAACATTTGCTTGTAAATAAGCATGACGTTATACTGCTAATAGAATAGAATTAAAATATTTAATGATGTAGTTTAAGATCCCAAGCAAAAGAAGGCCTGAAGAGGATTGCCAGGTGCTACTCTGAAAACCTCCTAGCGATGAGCCATCTTCCCCTATTTACAAAATACCTTTCCGAGAGGGGGAAGGTTGGATATATATATTATTGACAGTCCCGTTCTATTTCTGATAAATTTTTAAGTTCCCTATTAATTCATACGAAGTTAAAGACTACTGACAATATTAACTAAAGTACAAAAGAACTATGTTTACTTTTGGAAGGGCGAGGGATAGAGTGTAAGGCGTGACTTAATGACAAGTACTATTGGTTAGTGAAGCAGTCCACTGTTGGAAACCAGGCTTCAAATTTTAAAAGATCACGGGAACACTATATGAAATTTCAAAGGAGATCACTAAAGAGTAAATGAAATACTCCCCATTTTTATCATAACATCAATTTGATTTCCTCTTCACTCACATGTCCCCTCATGAGTTAGACCCTCCTCCCCAAGAAATGGGGGGTTTACTTCCCACTCTGGTAACCATAGGCCTGAACTAAGTATCGTCCACTTACTGAGTGTTTAGTTTCATGCTTAATTTTATGAGCTGTACAACCATCGAAACAACGTGCCTATCAATCGATTCCAATGTTTGTCCTTTATACCTGTACACCCATTGTGTCTAATTCACATTTGCAATGGCAAAATGTTAATACATGTTCTACCATACAATCTATTTTAATACGTAACAAAAGGGTTATGTGCCACTTACTAATTATGAATTTCTTATTTTAACGTTAACATTTTTCTAACGGCGATTGATCATTCATTCCTTCGTATACCAACACATTCGCACATTGATACTTCAAACTGACTAATAGCAATGTAAAAAGAGAAAATAATTAGGGTCATGCTAATTTTACACCTGCTACCATCTAAAGACAGTAACTACTGGCGACGAGACGTAAACAAACGATAGACAAATAAATAATGTAAATTTGTGGTATTGTAATATATATATATATATATAGTGTTCTGATAATGGGCCAGTTTTCTCATTCTTTGCAGATCCGTGTTTATCTTACGTTTCCACTGCCTTGTTCAGGGTATTCCTGGGAAGGGCTATTTATTTGGCATATATGTTATTGTAGACAGATCTGTATTACCAAGTCCTGTATGTCTATTATGTTCCTGAACTCTAACTTTTGTTGATTGTTTTGTTTCTCTAATGTATTCGAATTCACACTGATAAAGGATGTTGTAACTGATGCTTTCCCTCCCCATTAAGTCGCTTAGTGGTTTGATGTGTACTAGTGTGATTGTATCGTGTTATGATTTACGAATAAATACTCTTATGGCGTTTATGTTATTTAATTACCTTGCTTGAGAAAAGTTTAAACAAAGGAAAATATACTTAAAAGACCTTGTTTAATAAACCACATTTGTCTAGAACAGATATAGTCTCTTTCATCGTGGTAAGTGTCCAATATTTGTTTTTCTCATCTCAGCAGAATGGACTATATTTACATATTAAGTATAACGTACTGTGAGTTTTTCTTTCTTTGCTCATTTCTTTAGTTTTACCAAGTAACAGCAGTTTACCCACGTCAAGATCTTAGCAGATGATTATATGATGCAAAATATGCTTATTTAGGTTTGTCTTCATATACTGACACATTTATTTAGTTTGTTTCATGACAGGCCACAGTTGCGGGGGCGTTATATTTTGGAGCACCTGTATATTTTGAATGTCTATGAGTATAAGTAGACTAAGCATACACGAGGTGCAACTAAAAATCTTTGGTGCATCAATATGTCAGTTAACATTATGTTGCCAAAATACAAGTATTTCAACACGTGGTTTTAGAGAAATTAAAAACATAAGTTTGAAAAGTTTGTAATGCATAGTGGAATCCTGGGGCATAGACTATTATAATACATACCATGATTCAAATCCATATATATATTAACATATAAAATCATGACACTGTGCTCAATATTGTAGAAAACATGGTTCTTGTAGAGTTATGCATTGTAAAGTTTCATCTCGGTAATACGAAAGGAAATCATATAAATGTGTTTTTCTAACACAGACCTGTAACTAGACAAAACACTGAGTATTTTCGAGTTGACTCTAGCTCACAATCAGTAATTTGTTTTTTATAATGGTGTTTAGAGGAGAAAGATTTGTACAACTTTTCCAACAACTACAACCCTCTGTATAGTTGTTGAACACTTAGGGAGATTAAAAGAAAACTACCAGTACCTTACTTGCATTTTTATTTCTCCCCTTTTCATCAATCTCCTCCTTAACCCTCCTCTGTAGATACCACTGATAGTCATATATTAAATAGTTCTCTCATCCAAAGCAACATTTATCAATAAAATTGAGAAAGTATCTAACATATATAAAAGCCAGTGTGTGTTACGTCATGCTTGATTTCTCGAAATAGGAGGAGTCAT
>NW_013665713.1:720212-732078 GCF_000517525.1 Limulus polyphemus
GGCCATGAGGGGCGGGTGTGACGTGAAACCTTATAAGTGTAGTGAATGCTGGTAAAATAAGCCTAAAGTGTTGGATCACCTAGCCGAGAGTCGAGTGCATACAATTTAACATGAAACTAAAAATATTGATCGATTCAAACTTAAATCGTTTCTCAATTAAGATATTTTCTGTTATATCACCAAAAATAAGCAAACCTCTTTAATCAACGGAGACTAAATTAAGAAATCCACAAATATTTTTCCAGTTTTGTTGTTAATACATTTCATTTTGTACTTTCAGTACACAGACTAATAACAATATTAGGTTATACTCTTGTTACCAAGCAACATGACATAAAAGCCATTGGCTTTTCTATATATTAGAAGTTGTTAATCTGAGCTTTTAGCAACAATTATTCTATGAATATGCCATATACGCCACGAATTCACTTCATGAATGATCTCAATTTTGATTGGCTCACAAAGGAATTTACCAACGTATGACTGCCTCGACTGCACTTTTTCTGCCTCTTAGTTGGTCAAGCTTGATTTCGCAAAATTTATTTATTTCAGTTAGCTATGAAATGTGAAGTTAGGGTATACTATGGGGTGGGGTGGTAGTACTTGACCCGTCATTTTTGACGGGCTATACGATAGTTACATGTAACTAGAAAATATTACATTTTACGTAACTGAAAAGGATATGAGTAAAAATAACCTTGTTATTTTAAATTTTAAAAACAAAAATATATTTAACCCATAAAGAATTTTAAAACATCAGAAACACAGTTTTGGAAACATTATGAAATTAAATATTCTACATATCCTGCTAAAACATCAAAACGATGTTGTTAACACCTGTACACTCTAATGATGAAAAGTCAGAAGGTACACTTAATGTTTTATCATATACAGTCGTATCGTATCAGTAGATTGTATTACTTTTTATTGGTTATCCATGCAAATACAAACCCACTTAATATTAGCTATTTGTTCAGTATGAAAAAATAAGTTAAATGTCAAAATCCAAGCAGAAATATGTGATGTATGGTTCTAGTTATGTACGTAGATGTATGAGCTCTCATGAATTTATCAGCCCTGTGGATATGAACTTTACTGATAATGGAGTGAGTTTTGATGACAAATATTTGAAAGATTGTAGAGGTAAAATCTATACTATAATGGTATCTGTTTTTTGAGGTATTTATGAAATGAACATATAACTTATGTATGGTGTCACTTTTAAAGCTGTTATGGCAACTGTTACAGGTGAAGAGTAGTAACTTTCACTTTATGCTTTAGAGCAACAAAATAGTGCGGCGAGAATGCTACACACTGTTCAGTCATGCCACTTCATGTTCTATAGTAGTCTATTCTATCCTTCATATTTTTTATTTTGTCATGTTGATTATTCTCCAAATTTGGCTTACAGTATCTTAAAAATTATCCAGTTCTGAATTTTTTTTTGGTTATATTTAGGCTTTTTGATCAAATCTACAGGTCATCATCATCCATCTTTATTAGACATACAATAGGCCTGGAAAATACTATTACTGATTCTAAAATGTTTTATTTACAAATAAAACAAACAACCAACAAATCAATAAAAAGTTAAATGATTTTGTGATAAAAGGAAGATTATAGGACTTTGATGTGTGTGTGTGTGTGTGTAGTAAGTGTCACAGAATACAACAAAAGTTTTCTTTTAAAAGCATTGCTGGTAGAGTATGATGACCCCTGTATGTTATATTTTCTTATTTGTATTATCAGTAGTCATGGTGATTATGTGTTTCAAAAATGGTAGCATTCTATATCTTTAATATCCAAGCTCCTGTAAATTTTTACATAACTGATTAGGTAGGGAAATTGTTTAACATAACAAAGTTCAGGGACAACAAGGGACCTATTGGTCCATCTAGCTGTCCCATCCTCTAAAACTAAACTATTAAAAAAATACCTCAGAGCCAGCCCTTATCATTCATACAGTTATCAAGCTTTCTCTTAAACTCACTTATGTTTACTGCCTCCACAACATATGAAGACAACTTATTCCAAAGGCCAACAACCTATTAGAAAAATAAAACCATCTTAGCTGAAGATGACTCTTACCCTACAAAATTTACATTTGTGTCTCCTAGTCCTACCATTCTCATAATTAAGTATGAAAAAAGATGATGCATCAACACTATAAATTCCCTTAACAATTTTAAAAACCTCAATCAGATCCCCTCTAATACTTCTTTTTTTTTAGAGAAAAAAATTTCTGAGATCTTAACCTCTCCTCACATGACAACCCCTCCATCTCAGACACCATTCTAGTAGTCCTGCTCTGAACCCCTTCCAACAATCCAATGTCCTTCCTAAGGTAAGGAGCCCCAGATTGAACACAATTCTCCAAATGTGGTCTAATCAGTGACCTATACAATGAAATTATAAACTCTTTAGAGTTGTATTCAATATTTCTGTAGATACAACCTAAAATCCTATTTGCCCTACCACTAGCAACAGCACACTGCTTGAATGCCTTTAGAGACTGATTGGCTATTACATCAAAATCCATTTCTTTTATGACACTGTTAAGGTTATTCCCATCCAATTTATACTTATAATTCAAATTATAACTCACATGTATTATCTTGCATTTATTATAATTAAAACCCAACTGCCATTTATTTGCCCACCTCATTAAATGATCTAACTCTATCTGTAAAGCAGTAGCATCCTCTTCACAGCCAACAACACCCAAGACCTTAATATCATCAGCAAATTTAAGTAATTTATTGACCATTCCTTCATGTATGTCACTGATGTAAATCAAAAAGAGTAAAGGTCCTAAACTTAGACCTGTGGTTTCCCACTTGTGACATTAATCCAGTTTGACTGAACTCCATTTGTAACAACCCTCTGCTTTATTCCTTCCAGCCACTCTTCTATCCAATTGGCTAACTTATCCCCCACATCTATAATCTTTTTACGAGCCTTTTTGTGGTGTTTTGTTAAATGCTTTCTAAAAATCCAGATATACCAAATCTACACCTTACGTTCATCTACATAAGCAGTAACCTTTTCAAAAAATGTTAAAAGATTTGTAAGGCAAGATTTTCTCTTAGTGAAACCATGTTGACTATCCATTAAAATTCTAGACTTTGTTAAATGACTTGGAAAAGCATATTTTATCAGACTTCCCATAACTTTTCTCACAAATGATGTAAGAGTAACAGACCTATAATTACTGGAGCAATTTTTATCACCTCCCTTGAAAACAGGAGTAACATTAGCCAACTTCCAATCTTCTGGCACTTGCCTACTATTCAAGGACTTAAAAAAAATAGGAGGGGTAATTCAAGTAGTTCATTCAATCTTTCATTCAAAACACAGGCTGCAATTTGATACAAGCAAGAATTATTTGAAGGTCAAAAGAGATAAAATAATGGATTTATGAACATTCTCAGAAACACAACAGGGTCAGTCAGCAGGTAGTTTATTTATTTTACATTTTAATATTTGTAATAGTGCTCAAATGATGAATAATCTCATACAAAAGATTATGAAACATTAGTACCACTTAGCCATATTATTTATGTGGCTGTAAGAAAACTTGAAAAGCATATGTTGAGGACAAAGACGACAAAAAAAACAACAACAAAAAACAAACAAACAAACAAACAACAACATACTGAAACATACAGTTTTTGTTAGTTTAATACTGTCCAAAACAGCACATCCTCCCACATTTTACATAATAAAAACTTTAGGTTTTGAAACATTTTTTTTCAGTGTGTTTATTTTTCTAACTTTGTTTAATTAGCTGTTAAAAAAAGATCAGGTACATTTTTATATTGATTAATAAAAATTATTCCTGTTAACATATTGAAAATACATCATGTGTACTCTAGATGATGCTAGAAGTAGAGGAATGTACAAACTTTTCAATGCAATTAGAATGAAACTCCATTTTCAGTTGCACATATCCTGGAACTTTAAAATTTTTAAATTGGTCAGATTCCAAGAAACATTTCAGTGGGTCTACCATCATTTAGAAGTCTTCATGCCAACTGACAAAAACTTTTAAAGCACAGTAAAAACTGAAGGCTTTTCAATATGATTATTACTTTAAATTATCACTATACACGTAAAATATTGTCCTCACCTGTAAAATTGGCAAACAAATGGATGAAAGAAAAAAAAGCAGACATTGAAGGAAAATAGAGGAAAATGCAATTTTTAAACAACTACATTACTTGAAGAAGTCAGGAAGGGACCTTGGTAAAGTTAATGGTTTTAAATTACATAAGAGAAAGCAGGGAGAGGCTTCATCAAGTAGTGATGGTCGAGACTGGAGATCAGTAAATTACTGAATGTAAAACATAATCACTTGTTTAAAAATATTATCTCTAAAACAAATATTTTAAAGTTCCAACCTTTCAAAATGTTATCATTAAATGTTTTTAAATTTGTATTGTATGAAGGTATATATATGGAACTGTAGCTCACATTTTTATCTCTTGTGTTATAACTAGAGTTTAACTTTTTTAAATATCACTTTGAATAACCATATACATTTCACTATTATTATTATTATTAATGGTTTGGTTTGTTTTGAGTTTCGTGCAAAGCTACACGAGGGCTATCTGTGTTAGCCGTCCGTAATTTAGCAGTGTAAGACTAGAGGGAAGGCAGCAAGTCATCACCACCCACTGCCAACTCTTGGGCTACTCTTTTACCAATGAATAGTGGGATTGACCGTCACATTATAACGCCTCCACGCTGAAAGGGCGAGCATGTTTGGTGTGACGGGGATTTGAACCTGCGACCCTCAGAATGCGAGTCGAGCGCCCTAACCACCTGGCCATTATTATTAATGGTATTCCTAACTTGTTTCTGCAAACTGGTGGAAAAACTATGCAACAAATGAATAAATTTCAGTTTAATGGGTTCATATTAGAGGAGTTTTACAGAATCTCTTATAATTAACAGCTTTTTTGACAATGACCTAAGTTGAAACTTTTTCTAAGACTTATTTTCCCGTTTTAGGTGAATTTTGAAATTTATGAAGTTCTAGTCCCCATGACTGAACATTTTAAGAAAGTTTACATGCTAAACAACCTTCTAAAATTTTATATATTTTAGGAGGACGAGGATCTAGGGGTGGATAGACAGCTTAGTATTTGAATCTTCTATGAAAAGAACCAAAGGTTCATAGCTAGTTTTTGTTTTCCATTTTTTAAATTCATTGTTGAGTTTGTATGACGTACATGTATACATTTTTGAATTATGTTTTAGTTTAATATGCAATCTGGAACTTCAAATATTTGTTATTATTTAATTCATCATAAGATAAAACTCAATACAAATTTTTTCTTTCAGCAGGTAGTAATTAATCATAAACAGAATTTCAAGAGTTATCTTACAATATCACACTGTTGTAACTTTCAATACTATTAAATGGTATAAATTAGAATCAGTGTTTATTAAAAACAAAAATTATCATGGTTTCATAGGGATAAATATTATCAATACATTTTCAATAAAATACAGTTATTATCACGTTATTGGCTTGTGTTGTTAGTAATTTTGGTGTGTTTTTTTTTTGACAGCATAATACTAAATTTCAAAATGCTTTAGTGCAAGTTATTTATTCTGAAATGAAAATGGTGTTATCATGATTGTTTTAAGCAGACTAATGCAATCTAGGTACCTATACCTTATATTCGACAGTTGTTCCTTTAGTATGTTTAAATTTAGTATATGAGGGTACATGTATGTTATTGTTATATGAAACATGTACTATGAATATTGATAATTTGCAAAAATTAAATTTTACTGTCTAAACTTGACAATTACGTTATGAAATGCGCCACACTTATTTGTCAGTGAGATTTCTATACGTGCATTTTTGTGTTGAGAGTTTAGACTTTTATTTTATGAATTTTTGAAAGTAAGTTACTATTACACTTGTTGGCTTTTCAGCGAAAGCATTGCCAAAAAGGCGCCAGCATTAAGCGAAGGAAAGTTCCATGACAAAAGTAGTCTCTGCTACCATAGCAACGCGTGTTTGCTGTACATATGATCATGAATTGCGTCTACTTTACTTCCGCATATGTTGTACATATACTTGAAAGTTTTTATCTGTATGTGCTTGTTTTTGAACGGCAATTTTTGTAAGTGTTACGTACATAATAAATTAACCATAATATACCGTGTTTTGTTGGAGTCTTCATAAAGTTTTTAAATGTTATTTAAAACGTATGTGTTTGTTATGCAACATTTGTGTTGATATTAAACTAAAGGAAATAAAGTCAAATACCAAATATTTTCGTACTAGCAGAAACGATCATTGTGGAATGAAAATTTTTAGAAAATATTCACGTTTCTATTATGTTTAAGTTATCACTAAAAAAAAATAATAAAAACTTTTAGCTCTATAAATTTATATTAATTCAGTTAAGCATGGTAATATTGGATATTATGTTGAATCAAAATGATTGTGTCAAACTTTTACACTAGTGTGTTATACAAATATCCCTCCTACATTTTAGTGATTATTATTACCAGGTAGTCTAGATACACACAGATGCACTAGGATAGTTAACGATATTAGGAATTTGTCACAATGCCTGCTCTTTCTGGGAACATTTTACTTGTCAGTTGTGGTAATTGAATAACACGTTCTAGACAGAGAACTTTACACTATTCTTGTAAAGGCTTTAAGCGGACAATATTCAAAGCAATACATTTTTATTTCAATGTTAAGATAACATAATTTGTAGTGTGTCGACTCGGAATTCACACCGGATAAGACAGTCAGACAACATAACCCAACGATCTCACATCGTAGAAACGAATAACTCTCTTGTATAGCGTTTTCAGCAGCTTTTGATTTTTATAATACTTGGGAAGACAAGGCTTGTAGGATGTGACTAACTTTACAATGTTAAGAATAACAAATCATATACCGTAAAAAACCTAAACCATCGCCACATCTTCAGGACAGTCATACCAATACAAGTTTAATCATTCTAGGTCTTTGCTTCAGGCTGCATGTAGTTACAAATTGTAACGACCTAGTGTGTGAGATCTAATTTGGAACTTTCCACTGTTCTTGCTGTGATTCACAAACTTTTCAAAAGCCTTCCTCTTAGCATGCAACAAAAAAAAATGTTTTCCAGATTCAAACACAGAAATAATTGCCTGCAAGTCTAAATAAAAAAAGTTTTTATCTTTTCAAAGAATACTTCCCACTCTTAGGTCGAGTATGATTACTAGAATTAGTCCTATTAAGGTACTTCTAGAAATGTATGCTTTATGGCAATGGCACCTGCTCAAGCTAACAGTATACACTGTCAAAGTAACCTCGCTAATGCTCAAGGTTACGGAATTCCGTCTTGCCACTGTTTTCAAAAGGCCCGTGACCTTTAATAACATATGCCAAACCACGAAGTTTCACCGTGAGTCATCACGAACCAGTCTTACCCAACTTCTCACGTCGACTGAAACCTTGACAGACACGTGAATCTGATAAACCACTTACGATCACCTGATCCTTCACTGTTTATCGTATATAAGTATTAATTGCATATAGCCCCTCTCTCTCTCTCTATATATATATATATATATATATATATACACACAATTTCTGAACCAGGTAACAAATATTCAACCACAAAGGTATTTACTAGAGAAACCATATACAAGTTGGCTTCAGTGGCGACACGTACAAGTAATATATTCCAAACACTACACATTTCTACGATCGCGACCCTGACTTTACAGTTAACAACTCATAGTTTATGAGATTGAAATACATAGATATGCACGGTCGATCCATGTGTTATGTCCAAACAAACATTTGCTTAATACAGTGAGGGCAGACAAACACAACTACAGTGGCAGGAGGATCCACATAGATAACTTAAGCTAGATATGCATTAAACACAAAATACGTGGTTGACAATATGTTCAAATACGCGAAAAACTATTAGCGTGCTTGAATAAGAAAGTTGTATTTCGTCTTTTTAAGAGCGTTTGTTAGATGTATAATAGTCTTATCTTCCGCGTGCTGGCACTATTTCAAGTGTGACAAAATGATGTTTGTTTCTTTTTATAGTTTCGGGTTAATTTTAAATGTAATTTAATGGTGAAAGAAGTTTCAGGAAAACAAGTAACTTGCTGTAGAATCTTCCTTCCAGGACGTATTTCCAAGGTACAGAAAAAGAGCCTGAAATTATATCACTGTGATTTCCATATCAACGAAGGAGATCCGACCACATAGAAACAGTCGTTTACAGGAAAACACTTATCTCCGTACTTCCGTGTCGACAAAGACGGAAAAGGTGAGCTACCGCTAGCTATCTTCACATGCCTGATGTAATATTTTATGAATTGTACGAAAGCGATGAATAGGAAGAAGAAAAAAAAAAAAACATGGCGTGTTTCACAAATATATTTTACTTGATTTGATAAACATTCCAAAATACGTTTATTACCATCTTCTGAATAATAAAATACTAAAATATATCTCGTACATTTCCCGACGTTAATTACGAAATAAACGTCACATTTATCGCTTTACTTTCCACTGAGAAGATCTAGTATGTATTCAATAAAACGAACATAAGCAACTGTGCTGTTCGAACAACAAATAAGTGCTAATATGAACACCATGTTGATTTCTTTGTTGTTTAGCATAAAGCAACATAATAGGCTATCTGTGCTCTGTCTACAGTGGCTAACAAAACCTGATTTTTAGCGTTATAGGCCACAAGACTTACCTTTCAGCCACTAGGGGCTGAATGCCAGGTAGTGGTAAAACCACGAATCTGCAATGATGCTGTTAGTAACTCGAATTTGGGCGGCGAAGCGTTTGTAACAAGTCGCCACCTCTTTATACACCAATATTTAATCAATTACTTGTTCCCCTTAGGTGGTGATACAATAGAGATTCAATTTAAGATCACAGTCTCCGATACCTTGATGATATAAAATATTCGGCAACTATTTCTGCTTGTTTGCATGAACCGCTTTGTACTGAACATACTTACTTCAATAATAGTTTCAGAGTGAGGGCAACCAATCTACAATGTAGTGAGCAATATGTTATGTTTGATGCTCGATACCTTGCTTTAATTACTGCTCATTTATTATTTGATTATCAGACACTCTGACCTATCAGTATTATGATATTTTTATTTTTAAAAATGTATGTATATATATATATATATATCTAAAACAATTACACAATGCACAAATCACCTTATAACTAACAACGTGTGGATTAACACAAACACACGGGGAACGGTTGTTTGTTTCTTTTCGAAATTTCGCGCAGAACCACACAAGGACTACGTACACGTACAAACTACCCCTAATTTTGAGCTGATAGAGGGAAGGTAGCTAGTAAATATCACTCACCAACAACTCTTGGCCTACACTAATCGAATAGCAGAATTTGAAAGTCACTCTGATAGTGCATATAACGGCTCCAAAGTACGTAGCGCATTTTTACTGCAATGTGACGCGCACTCTGGACCCTCGGATTTACAGTCCAGCACGCTCACCACTAAGCCACATCCAGCCTAAGGTAACAGTCAAAAGGTATTTAGGCCAGTCATATACAGGAGCTTTCATCTTACTCACTTTATATGTATGAGAAAGCATATTAAAAAGAATCACTCCATAAAATTAAAGTGAGCATCTATTTGAACTTCGTAACTGCTTCGTGACGAGAAATATTATACACGGACATTGGACTATTCATCTTTCGTTTTTATAATGAATAAAATGGCTTTTCCATACGAGTATGCTCACCCACTCTTAATATCAAGTTATAAAAGTACACCCACTCCGTTTTATCCAAAGCTGACATATATTTGCAGCTAAGTTCGTGATATGCAGCACTCTGATGCTCTCATAAAAACAACTGCTCATTATATATATATATATATATACACACACACACATATATATATATATATATATATATATGTATGTGTGTGTGTGAATACATGCTTTCCTTCCAGTACATACTGAGAACGATCACCACAACGGATCAAAGCTGGTATAAAATCAGGTCAGGCATGAAGTATGCGTTTTATATTTTAGAAAGAACAGAGATGCTACTGTTAAGCTCAATTTAGAAATGATAGTTTTCCGTAATGTCATTTGAGTATAAGCATAAAACAAGTCATTCGTCATACTTAATGTAGAAGATAGTGTTTATTTCTCTTCGTGTTCGAATTAAAGGTCTATTGTTATTTCAGTTTTTAGAGAACATTTTATCGTATTTTTTAAAGGTTCTTCAAACAATACATTTTGTTGCTTAGTTTAATCTAATATGCAGCCCACAAATATATTCATTGTGGCCGTGTAAAGTTCAAGTGGGTGATCGAAAATGATTGTTTATCAAAATAGGACAATAATATTCTACACTATATTAATAAGATAATATCAATAGAGATTTTATAAACGCTTTACTTATTTCATTATACCGGTTGTATTTACAAAGCATAAGCATTACGAACTTAAAACACCCATGTGTTGCTTTGCTTTAAAACAACAACCTTTTCCTATATATTACAAATAATAAAAGTTTTGTTTACGATGGAAGTCGAATAAATACGTTCTTCTTGGTGTGATATTCCGTTTAGAGAAATTGTGTGTTATGTAAGTGTTAAACTTGTATCAGAGATTAACAGCATGTCTAGAAACTGTTCAGTACGATGTTGACGAATGATAGTGAATTCTAAGGAATGACGAATCCCGGATTTATCGCTACAGAATATCTTCAGGACCATTTGGAGGGGTTAATTCGAAAGGTACACTAAAACTTTCCAGTCATCATCAACCGGCCAAGCTTTTGGATCAGAAATGGAAGCAAATTTCATCATACATCTGTGGCAATCTAAACGAAAACCTGACTTGCAGAGTTACAACTGGTATTTAGTTCAAGGGCAGTGTTATAAGTCTGGAGAGAGCGGTCTGTAAGACTTCACCTATGATTACATGTCCCAATATTTTTAACATAGCTATGTATATTAAAGATACAATGATGTTATGCTTTATATAAATAATCTTTAACAAGGAAAAAGAAGCTTTGCATTACATGTATAAATGCAATAAATTAATTTGTAATTTTTTCGTACGATAAATATAACTTGCACTTTAGGAGAAGAGATTTTGTAGAAATTAAAAGGAATTCATCAGGTGGAAGGAAACCAATTGTACTGTAAGAAACATTGTTCTTTACATGGCGTTATCATCAGTTTTTAACCAAACATTTCCGTAGTCATTTGTTTTATTTATTGTAAAGCTATCTGCCGCCGTCCCTACTTTTGAACTGCTCATCACAACGAAGATAGCAGGCTTTCAGTACCCACCGCCAACTCTTAAGCTGTCCTTTCTATCAATTAATCGCTTGTTAAATTTCGCTGGCCGCTCTAATTTGGCCGCCTAGAATACAGTGTAAAAATATACTCCATTTCTGTATTTATAACAGTTATATTGTTTTTAACGAACAAGTATATAAACAAACGGTGGGTATTTCAATGGGAACGAACTTCTCTTCAAATATAGCCAATCTGTATCAGTTCTTTTATGAAAACTCATTTATGAAGCAAACTTTAAATCCTAGCTTATGCATTACACTTTCCGTTACATAGATGATTTAATATTTATAAGTAATATGAATTTTACACCAAACTTAATATATCCAACAGAACTTACAATAGAAAGAAGTAATAATAATAATTGGATCCATGCTAATTATTTAGATTTGGACATTACTTTTATAGAAGGTACAGTGCGGTTGACTATTTTTGATAAAAAAAGAGAATTTAATTTTTCCCATTCTTGGTCTACCCACACCTAATAGTGTTATTCTGTGTATCAT
>NW_013665713.1:732088-746007 GCF_000517525.1 Limulus polyphemus
TAAACAAACTGTGGGTATTTCAATGGGAAAGAACTTCTCTTCAAATATGGCCAACCTGTATTTGTTTTTTTATGAAAACTCATTTATGAAGCAAACTTTAAATCCTAGCTTATACATTTACACTTTCCGTTACATAGATGATTTAATATCTATAAATAATATGAATTTTTAAACAAAACTTAATATATCTAACAGAACTTACAATAGAAAGAATTAATAATAATAATTGGATCCATGCTAATTATTTAGATTTGGACATTACTTTTATAGAAGGTACAGTGCGGTTGACTATTTTTGATAAAAAAAGAGAATTTAATTTTTCCCATTCTTGGTCTACCCACACCTAATAGTGTTATTCTGTGTATCATGTTAAAAGGTATTATTATGTCTCAAATAAAACGGTTCTTAACAGAATTTAATAACTATAATTTTTTATTGATAATGTTTTATTATTAAAAAATAAACTGAAAGATAACGCTATAAAGACAGGCAATTAAAAAATACCTTACTTACTTTTTTAATAAATACAAAAAATATTTTAGAAACTAAACTATCGATTAATGAAAATATCTTATAAATAAAATATAAAGGGAGTTAGTTAATTTAGCTTATAAGTAGCTAACAGCAAATTTTCAGGTAATTATATTCAGTATAACAGGGACGGAAAGATTAACTTCAAGTAGCTGGGTTTGTCTCGGTGTTCCAGTGTTATACTTGAATAGATTTTCAGGATGAAGGGAGGAGGTTCGGAGTTAGGACTATATAAGAACTTTTAAGGTAGGGTATATAATTCTATTCAATATCTTATAGTTCTACTTAATATATTTTTGTAAGGGTGGAGGTTGGGAGTTTAATTAGTAGAAATATCAGGGTGGCCTCATTTCAATTCATTTCTACTTTAAGAAATTTCAGGTTAACTGCCTTCCAACAACTGACTATAGACAGTGAAAGGCAGTAGAAGCTGAGACGTTGTGGGTGTCAGCACTCAGCTTCGTACCTTTATTTGACTGATTTTTTTATGATTTTCCATGACAGCTGACTAGATTGACATCGGCTTTTGAATTTTATCTGATAGGTGAGATATCTCCAACGCATTTGGATGTTATTACCACAGACAATAAGTTGACAACCTGGGGCGATAACGGTAATGTTCATTATTGTTTTATAGTGCTGATTTGATCGTCTATTAACAATTAGTGTAAGCAATAGTTTGTAAGCTATATACACACACACACCGTTATGATGATAATCTTGCATTGTTAGTTTAGCGCATAAATTGAGGACTGATCTAAATCTCCCAAGCAGGTCAAACCTCGCGAGATATTATTGGGATGATGGCCGAAGATGTATTTCTAACCGCGAGAACATCCTAATAGTGAGCCAATATTTTCTAATCACCACGATTTTTTGTTTTATGAAACTGCATACTTGTAGTCGGTATTACCTACATTAACAGTAAAGTTACTATATAGTTGTGACCTAATAGGTAGGTTGTTTGATCACAGTAATGATAATTCTCTTCTGCTCCTTAGATTTGTTGTAAACAGTATGCGTTGCAAACTTTTTATAATTCCACATCTATAGCATACTATCCAATTGCTTTATTTAATCCGCACATTTTGATATAGGAGAATGATAATGAGGGGTTGAAACAGCCCCCTTGATAGCGCTTGAGATCAGATAGTGATCGTTAACGAAAACTGCTGGCAAAAGAAGAAAAAAAGTCTGGAATTGGGAGAATGCTCGTTACTTTGCAATGTATATAATTCCTAAAATGTTAGCGTGGATAATACAGTGACAAACTCCACCGGCTTGCATATTTCAAAGTCCATAGATAAAGTGAGCGCCACACTAAAACAGAGATAAAACAATTTTCCTTAACTACGTGACTATATCACGGTACGCCAACTAAAAATTCGGCAAAAAACGTTAGCTGGGTAAAAATCCCCCTTTTTATTCTGTCATTGAAACGAATGAGTCAGAAATTCCGAAAATGACCGTGTAAGACAGGACAACGGGACAATAATGCACTGCCGAAAAAACACCCCCACCCCCAATAAAACAATGATAGCAGAGTTTCCAATCACATGACATCTTTACAACACGTTGTTTCAACGCATTGTGGTCCTGTAGATTGATATCCAACAGGATCATAACGTATTGACTCTTGCGCATTGTTGAAACAGCCAACAAGATTCTTTTCATGGGCATACTGATTGTTGAGCTAATTTTGTTTATTACCAAAAATTGCATATTAGAATTTTCATTATTACTTCAAAAATATATAGATAATAGCACAACAACTATTAATCCAGATATAAACTTTTATGTCAAACTGAATGTGTCACTTTAAACAAATAAATTTAAGATGCATATTTAATATTAGCTATTCACGTCAATGCTATGTAAATGACTACATTACTCCGTTTCAAACACCTAATATAGGAAATGAAGATTCAATTACGATAAACAAGACATTCTGAAGAATGATCCATTTTAAGCACTACATTACTCCAAACACCTAATATAGGAAATGAAGCTTCAATTATGATGTTATAAAAGATGTGGTGAAAAGAGAGCCATTTCACATGACCAACCATATCACAATCTTATTACTTCAGCAAGGATTATGACTGGAATGCCACTTTTTCTTTTAGTATCTTATTAACGAGTTACTTTATTTTATGACATGCAGTATACTAATATAACTTGTCACATTATCATGTATCTTTGTTTGATGAACAAAAAAGCAGCGGTTGTTATTGTGTGAACTAGATTAAGTACGTCAATTGTAATAAAAGCAGCGGTTGTTATTGTGTGAACTAGATTAAGTAGGTCAATTGTAGTAAAAGCAGCGGTTGTTATTGTGTGAACTAGATAAGTATGTTAATTGTAATAAAATCAGCGGTTGTTATTGTGTGAACTAGATTAAGTAAGTCAATTGTAATAAAAGCAGCAAGTATTTGAACCCAGTATCATTCACCATGGTTAAAGTTTTTCATTTGCATTGTGAAGCTATATATTTCTGCTGTCTAGATATCTTAGAGGTAGGGATATGACAAAAGCTGACGGATGCGGAGCTTTTCTCAGATGAAGAAATGCAGTATGTAACGTTAAGTGTGATTGGCTGTTCTGATAAAACGGGTTAAGTTAATGTTATCACAATGTTGACTACAGGCTTACAGAGCCATAACGTTGAGTTAATAGGTTATGGTCCTGTTGACTGATGATCTACAGGGTCTTGATTCAACGAGTAAAGTTCTCTGATGGGTTAATTTTGATTCCCAGTAGTTTATTTCTATTAATTAAAAGATCTTATTTCTAATGATGCGTTTGTTTTTTAATTTAACCAATTTATATTATTTACACATTTATATTATTAAAAAGGAATCGTGTGTTCATAAATGTAATTCATTTGTTTACAACATTAGCTGAATATACCTTAACGTATACAAGTTCATTCAAACAAGCATTTTCCTTAACCTTAGCCAAACCTACAATTCACGAGAATTACATCTAACAAGAAGAAGAAGAAAAATCCTGCATAGCAAACGGCTTCATTGTTGAATTCTATATGTTTTAACACATGCACATGTCCAACTGGATACATATAAATATACACCGTAACATACACATTTTGAGAGACATTGGATATTTTTCAAAAGATACGAAAATTTCAACTATTGCCCTTTAAGTAGCTAATCGCACTAACAAGTCATGGTTCAGTGAAAGACATTTTATACACTCTAACTCTTCAACAAATAACTTCTAGCCAGTGTAGTTATTTCAAATCCGGTTCATTCAAGACACTTATTGATATGGTAATTATAAGTCGAGAAGTAAAAACAATAACCATACGCTCTAAATATTTGGGTCGAACGAGAGAAATACAAACTCCAATATGGCGACATATACTGAACCTGATGTAGGTGCCGAAGAAAAAAGAATTAATCCGGAAATAATTTTGTTACAATAATATACAAGTTTTATTCTCAGGGTAACTATATATATATATTCATATCCACACGTGAGAGTTATTTGTGTTTTGGTTATATATAAATAGAATGTCTGAACGTAAGGATTATAAGTTTATGATGCTGTCGAGTACAGTCATTGTTTCTCAGGGTAACTATATATATATTCATATCCACACGTGAGAGTTATTTGTGTTTTGGTTATATATAAATAGAATGTTTGAACGTAAGGATTATAAGTTTATGATGCTGTCGAGTACAGTCATTGTTTCTCAGGGTAACTATATATATATTCATATCCACACGTGAGAGTTATTTGTGTTTTGGTTATATATAAATAGAATGTCTGAACGTAAGGATTATAAGTTTATGATGCTGTCGAGTACAGTCATTGTCTTTCGGACCGATCGATATGACTGAATTTAGCACAGTCTTGAATCAATTATGTCCATATTTTTTGGCTTAAGTTTAGAGGATCAATATTGAATTACGTATTTAGTATCGATTAGTTTAAAAAATTCCCATTTATTACCCTGAATCGTCGAAATATACAAGGTATTTTGTTTTTCTCCATATTTATTATTACGATAAACATCAAATTATAATACACATTCAATAAAGGATATGAATATCCACATCACTAATTTATCTCAACACCGAGATTCTTTATCTGAACTTAACACGGCTATGTAAACCCCTTATTAAATATTTTTCACATCTAGTTTGTACGGTTTGGAGTTCTTAGGCAAAAGGTAAACGAAAAACTCGCGCGATAGCAAATTTCAGGTCCTATTAAAGTTCAACAGCGATGTAAATAAAATGTGACATTTCGAAAGATACACTTAAGAACACGTGGAATGATTAATAATAATAATACACTTTATTCTCTTATAAGGTAAGACCTGATGTATTTAAATTCTGAAATTATATTAAAGTAACTAACTAGTATATCAGAATCAATAGCCATGACGGCTTTGGTGATATACAAAATGAAAAGATAAACGATGTTTATAGCTAAAAAAATATCAAACTACATAGTGAAATAATGAATTGTTTGAACAACTCATTAGATTTGTTTTCGCGTTTGGTAGTGATAATTATTTCACAATAAGAAATAGCGCCAAAATATTTCTTATGCTCGACGTGCACACTTAGAAACAACGACAGCAACGCATCATGTACGAGGAAACTTTCTAGGTTGTGAAACGCATTATCAAACTTTTATTGAGTACAGTAAACTTTTTTTTTCGAAAAATAATAATGAGCACTTTTACTTCCAATGTTTTTTAGCATTCTAGCAAACAGTGCAGTTAGTGAAGAAAGCTACTAATGTATTGATCACCGTTTTAAAGAGTATTCGTGTACGTGGAAGTAAACAGAATACCGTTAACTTATTTTATTTTCTAGGAATTTTCGCGCAAACCTACTCAAGTGCTATATACACTAGTCGTCCCTAATTTTGAAGTGACAGACTAGAGGTAAGGTTAATCAACACCACCAACTATTAGACTACTCTAATTAAACTGTGATTTGACTGTCACTCTTACAGCTCACCCATTGTTCCATAACACTTAGCGCGATTTCTCTATTTTTTATTATTATATTTTGATAACGGGGCGTGAACCACGGATCCACAGTCAAGCACACTAACTAATGGGCTGCGTTCGGCCTTTATTGGCTTACGTTACGCTTAATGATGTTCAGATACACGAACTTATACTTACATTCATCTAATTTGTTGAGTTATAAATTAGAATCGTTAGGGACTTCAATCAAAGTACGATTAAATATATATTTTTGAATATAAATGCACATACAAACATGGTGCTGACTTATCTACTGTGCTCATTTTGTGATTAGTATTAAACATAGTATCACGTTTTCTCTCTTTCTTATTTGCTTTAACTAAACCTCACCTAAACACAATCATAAGGAGAAATGAGGATGTACAAATACGAAGCACTTCAGGTTACTGGTAACCACTCCTTATGGAGGTGTCAAATGTTAATACAAAACTTACATGCTTATTCATATTATGTCGGTTATTTAATTCATATCGTAACATCACTTATTGTGTGGTCGTTTTTGATCCGATTCATACAAATAGGATGTAAATTTAGTATAAGTAAAATGGACAACCTGTGAGATTTGTGGCAAAACTCCCACAATGATGACATTCATAACATATATATATCTTCGTCGAGTCGGCCTAAATTAGATTTTCAATGAATTATGGAAATTTTATTGTTTTTATACCCATGGAGTTATTGAACATGAAATCATACTGTTTCGTTGTATATTTTCTTAGAAACGCATAATGAAATTCAGTTTTAAATTCGCTATTCCTTTTGAAAAGTTCTCCAAAACTGACACTAACCACAGTTCAGCTACAAATGTGGTTCGGGCTGCATTCGCAACTGAACCGAGTGTATGCATCTTTCAAATGAAAAATTAAATTCACTATATGCTAAACCATTTTACTCGTTCAAGAGGACTGTGAATGGCCCAAGAGTAATGTAACATATTAACACATTGTATATCAAATTACTTAACAAGAATTCAGTTAACAAAAAATAAGTATCCTACTAAATACCGTGAGAGTAAAAACTGGAGATTGATGTCGTCACGATCATGAGGTGAACGTCTACAACACAATGAGAAGTTGTCAAACTGAATTAAACTTCTTGCAGCCATGAGCACATTTATATAGAAATTAAACAATCTTGTATAGTTAACTGCACATCCTAAAAGACCGTTAGACATGCTTAACAACTGCATTGAAAAAAAACTTTACCAAAGCAATCACGTAAGTTAATGTTATTTCTGAAGAAGGAGAATCACACTAATGCTATTAATAGTTTTATAGTAATAAACTGCTTATGATTGGTCAGTCTTATAGCTAAATGCTGTTTCCAACACATAAGCTGGTTGAAACACTATCTCCTATTTCTTTATTCTTAACAACCTTATATTTTCTTTAGTATCTCACAGTAAGATTATCATAAAGACCGGCCTAATAGTACTCGACCGAATCTACCATACCAGTATAAATAATACTGGTTTATTTTCCCTCATCAAATCAAATTACTACAAAATAAGAACTTTTATAAAGTTATCGTTATTTACCAAACCCACAACAGAAAAAAACGTGGACAGCATAGCATTATATTTACATGCTTAAACATTCTATAAAAGCACAAGTGTTTTACAAATGTGTTACTAAACTTCCTGCCAGATCTTACATTTTCGAAACTAGGTTTTCAAAAAGTCTAGATATTTACGTAATACTCAGCTAATAAGCCCAGTTTAAAAACAGACGTTTTAGTCATTTTCTGTGAAAATGAAAAACACTCATTCCAATCCTCTTAAAATTATTGGCCCCTTCGGCAAGTAATCAACAGTACTTTGTATATTGCGATGACGTCAAATCATCTTTGCAGACTGATTCTCCATTAGATAGGCTTGGGAACAGGAAACTGTATGACGTTTCACAGGAACTTTATTAACTATTACGTAAATGGTTTATTTGAGCATACCTTTACCTACCGAAGAATTCATCTCCAGTTGAAACCAGAAAAGTATGACTCAAAATATCACATTTCTTAATGTCATTTAAATAAAAGGTCTCCAGAAAAATGATAATAGCTCAAATAAAGTCCATCTTCTACACTACACTCTGAAACATTGGAGCAGCATTTGACTGAAGAGTGCTAACATGGAAATAGTTTTGCCATTTTATAATGAAATATATTTTGAGTACAACAATGGTGGACAACCCACGGCCTTGTAGGGGTCAACCTGACGTTCCCCTGCATCCCAATATATGTTTCATACGTAGCCAATTTTCATTGAAATATATCGATTTTGGTTTATGATTGGTAAAGGGCCCTTGAGGGTGTTTATGGGCCGCGGATTAGTTGAAAATGTTTCACAGCACTTCTATCGTTTAGATTTAACGTTCCTCTTCGGCTTGCATCAAATTTTTCCAAAAGCAGAATTGCAAAAGTATCTGATTATGAAAGTCTTTTTATTTTTAAATCGACGGTGACTATCATAAGTACAAGTTAACATTACAGAAACGATAAAATATAAATATATTAATTATTATTTATGTATGGGTAGGACTTTCAGTACATGTTTGCTTGCCAGCGCAATACTTCGAAATAAATCCCAAAACGTGGAATACGATTTCACTGTGTGTATGTGTTTGTTGCTGTTGCTGTTGTAAATTACAGGATGTACTTATAGCACATAAACTGCCATGCTGTCTTAATTTTCTACCAAAAATGGTTTATATATCACTAATGACACACACTGACAATTCAAAAGTACGAATTATAAACAAATTGTTATAAAGTTTGACATTAACTAGTGCGGCGTAGTAACTTTTGTGTGTCCAACACTTGAAAGATAGTAATTGTTTGGCTAGTGTTAATTCTATATCTTTTAGTGGTGTGTGTGACATCTTAATATTTTCAACAGGCTATAATTATTGATTGTTATTTAAACATCAAATATGCCCAAAAGCTATAACTGTCCTGTGAGTTAAAGAGATAATTGTCGTTTTTCATTTTTAAGTAATATCTGACCCGACCATTTTGAAGCTATAATGTCACTGTAATTAAAGAGAAATTCGTAACTTCATATTCTTGTCAATTTACAAAATTGTGAAATAACTGTGGACCTTCTCAGAATATCTCAGTGAATGGGGGGGTACTAATTCAGATAAAAAAAATGCTGTAAACCCCAGTAACAGTTTGAGTACACTTATAAATTTAAACTTTATTTGCAAAATGTTGCCTTGTACACGTACCAATATACTATAAATGGTTAAATTCAAAACAGCCTTAACATTGACGTACTTGTCATGCACAAACTAGACATCACTTGATAAACCGGATTCAAGGTGCTTCCCACATTTCTCACATACGTCACCACTCTATTAGGCAAATTTTATAGGTTAAAACTGATGCTCGCCAAGAACGTCTTGTTATAGATATAAATGCCGTATTGTCACAAAGCTGACCAAAGGACCCGGAACCTGGGATATTCAAATACCACCTTACATCCTTATATATATATTCCATTGTAATAATAGCAGGAACTTTAGGACTACTTAATGCTGATTTCGAAGCAGTCAAGGAAGTTTACATTTTTAAAACAAACGCACAAGAGATGTGCGTTTTCTTGGTTTCTAATATCTGACAATACCTGATCGCGAACTTTGAACGAACGCCTGATCACTAATTACAAATGAGATTTTGAGGAAAGAAACTTAAGATGTTTCGCTCGACCCTAAAATTGTTTCAATAAAACACCTTTTCATTAAAGATTTTTCGACGTGTATCTTTATAATTGTAACACTCAAGCAACTTTTTAAAGCATTGGAACTTGGGACTAAGCTGAAAAGAAATCACCCATAACTACTCAATAAAATCTCAGCCCTGAAAGTGCTGATAAGTTGTTAGTGTTATCTACTAATACCCCTTTCCACACAGTGTTAATAAATAGGGGATATTAATTCAGGCTTTTCAGAGAAAAAATATAATAAAAAAATAGGCATACAGTTGAGGCTATTTTCCAAAATATAATCCATAAAAAATTAGGATAAATGACATTCATACTTCAGAAATAAATGTAATAATTTGAAAAAATGTGCTCGTTAGTAATAAACAAAGTTATTACAATATACGTAGTACATCAAGACCACAAACCTCTATTACCTGATGTGGATCAGCTATAATCTTTCTGGAGATGTAGATGCTGATGATGATGTCTTTAACTTTACATCTGGTGGTTTTTCTGAAATTTTATTATAAAGAAACATCAGTCTTACCTAAATGACTTCTTTCCTCAATCCACATCCATGAAACCCACCAGTTTTTTGTTTACACCGGGTCAAAGTCGACATCATCTTCAGATCGACATCCCAAGATGACCGAAAATATATACATATATAATTTTGAGGTTTATTAGGATGGTCTTAAAAATATTAGGGCCGCAGAAGATACCACGATTATGTTAGAAATATAAGAATATTACCACACCATTCGAATGTTGGAAAATTCAGAAGATTAATATATTCGAATTATAAATCCATCTTACACATCACCTTCCCAATGTTAGTAAATCAGTATTATTTATGTTTTATCCTATTTTCCCAGCGTTGGTAAATTAGAGTATTAATTTGTCAGTAATACTTATTTTTCTGGTGTTAATAAATCGGACTATTAATTTATCGGTAATATAGATTCACCGCCTTACTCTCACAGGATTACTAAATTAAGATATTTCATAGTTATTACTTTTAATCTTAATGTGCATCACATTAGTTAATACATGAGAAATTCATAGCTTAAAATACCGTTAATAAAACGTCAAAATCGACAAAGTTTTACTTCAGCACCTTATAAACCTATTTATTGTCAGATAAAGAAAGATTTTATTTCAAAAATGTTTACCAACGACATTAGGCTTAAGAATTAGTACTTCTTATGTATGGTCGTTTTTATGTAGCTCGCCAGTTTCAGTAAGATATCAAGCATTTATTATTATATCCGTACGTGTTAAAATTCCTGGTTATCATTTATTAAAATAATGATCAAGCACTTACTATTATATCCGTACGTGTTAAAATTCCTTGCTATTATTTATCAAAATAATGAAGATAACTTTATTCAGCATTTAATTATTAACGATAAATTAATTAAAACCACAGTTTCATTACCATCATAAGGTTTAAAAATAAATATTAACGAAACATGGCTTCCAGCTAGTCACACACATCGTAACAGCAAACCTACGAGTAATATTGAGTAAGCTAGTTGTTAACCCTATTTTACTGTTTCTGTCAATAAAGAAGGCATAGCTTCTCTTACCCAATAAATTCCTTAATAAAACAGTAGACCGACAGTAAAGTATCATCAGACAGATTCAAGTGCGGCATTAGTTGGTTCTGGACTTGAGTCTGCTGTCCGTTGTCCACTAAACTGAACTGAACTACGGTGCTCATAGTGACCACCATCTAAAGTACAACTAAACTAAGTCAGCGTTGAACGACAAGTTCTTTGGGATAAGTCCGTGCATCAACGAGAGAGCCGCAGCGAGTACTGTTGATACGCCCAATAGGCGGCGGTTGTTAGTTAGCTAGCTACTGCTGAAGTACCTGCGACACAGCGGATTTGGTAAGCTTAGATAAACTACGATGTTAATATATATTTAATCCTTCTCTCTTATGTCATTCGCTACTTGATTAGGAAGCTCGCGGGGACAGGCCGTCTGGTGTGAACGTAAAGATCTTCAGATGTATATATGACTGTATTTCTGGGGAATACTTCCACGTCCCGTTTAGCTGAGCTCTAGCGCGATGACATCATCGTTTCGCAGCTGCACATATAGATTCCAGAACAAGGAGGAGTGGGGCCTGTGCAGGGCAAGTACCACACAAAGACAAACATGTCTGCCATATACTACAATCACATCGCTTGTAAAGATAAAGCGTGTTTTCTACTGGGACACATATTTAATATAATCTTTGTATTTTATAAACAATTATCACTTATATATTATTGTCAGGATAACCGTGTGTTCAGAATTGCCTGATGATTTCTACAAAAACATTTTGTTTTAACAAGCAAATATTATACTGATTGAACGAACGGAAATGCTAAGCCTATATTCTGGCGCTTTAAAACTGGTACTCCAACATAACTATAAATTACGAATAATTGACGACAAATACATTAAAAATAGATTTCAAATGATCCCTCATTTAATACCGTAGCTATTACACCTGAACATTTTAAATCAGTTCTAGTAAAATATATAAAAAATAATTTAACAACGTCAGAACTGTGAGAAGTATAACTATTACAAGAGCGCTCGCTCTTTTATACGCTTAAGCTTTTCGCCATAAGGCCAACAGTGGTTCTTGACTGACACGAAACGTTATAACATATGTGACTAATACGTAAAACCGATAAATTTTCTTAATGTTCCAAACATGATATGTGGCTTAAAGAAAATGTTCACACAATATTCCCTCACACTACAACAGTAATTTGTACTTCTAATTCCTAAATAATATAATAAACACTTGGAACTAACGGTACTTGGTAAAACTTCATAATTACAAAATTAAGGTAAACAAAAACAGTTGTACGTTTCACAAATATTTCACCTATTACTACCATGGTTTCGCCAGTAACTCAGTATGCCTCTACTGGCGAAACGATGGTAGTAATAAATAAATATATACAATATTACCGTAGTAAAAACGAACAACAGGCTAGCACTAGTAGATACCAGAGACAAATATAAATTATGTTAGTACATCTTCGTACTGGGGAGGGTCTTGTTCAGAAAGGTTTTGGTTTAACATAAACACACACGGTTTACTCAGATTCAATTTTCATTTATACTTAGCGGCTCATATAATGGCTCCGAGTTTTTTTTTTTCCAAGTACAAACTTTTAGCTCACAGATCTATCTCTTGATTGATTTGAGATCTGTTTACAGCCGCGGCTATGGAGGATTCCCTCTTGTTTTCCAGTACAAACCTTTAGCTCATAGCTACATCTATTGAGCGATTTAAGATCTGTTTGCAGCCGCGGCTATTGAGGATTCCCTCTTGTTACCAATTATAGTCATAGATAATTACACCAAAACATGACCCGAACTGACTGAATGTTTCCATTACGTGCTGAGATTGAAGTAAAAACAATTCAGTAATGATTTAACCTAACATCTTTGGGCTCATCAGTACTACACTGTACAATGAAAATTATTATTAATCCAGTACAGCTTGTCACCTTTTTAACTCTTGTTCGCAACAAAGGTTTCATCTGAGCCTCTGCAGTATAACCACCTAGAAGCGAAACATCAAAATTCTTACAATTTTCAAAGCCACATTTCTCGGAGCCCTAACCTTTTTTTTTTCTAATATCATGATATATATTTTAATTATCTAGATGTATTTATACATATGCTTCAATTAATAATCGTTAAAAAATAACCTAGAATATGGGCATTTAATGACTTGTTAAACAACTATGTACATGATTTATTACATACTGAGTTCTTAGATACTGATTCATTTTCGTTTTCCACAGAGAAAGGTATAAATTTTTAATTTATAAAACAAACACAGTTCTCCGTATTTTTATACTCAGCAGGTAAAGGTAAGGCCAAGGAACGTATTAGAAGAATATCTGCAAACCTGCTCTGTGAAGTTTGATTAATTTGAGCGGAAGGCGCTCGTGTAAACTTGCATGAGCTTAAACGTATTTAATGGTTTTATTGTTATTCGGTGTGCTAGAAATATTTAAGCAAAATCTACTGATGATACTGATATCGCTACGGCTGCTTTTTTTATGCAATCATAAAAAACAGAGGAATTAGTTCCCGTAGCTCGAGGGAACTGGTGAAATGTACAAGGATTTTCAATTTTGGCTGCCATTGCTCAGTCGCTGCCGCTATTTCAGTTTTCCGTTTGGTTTATTTTAGGTGGCGCCACTCTACACAAAGGAAATGAATTGTTCAGGTCACACAACTGCGGAATTTCCCAGGAATCTAACCAAAACACCGTATTAAAAAAGTAACAGTTTGTTATGAACAAAATCACGGTTATATTTAATATAAAGAAAACGAAAGTAATAATAATAATATACTACAAACATATACTCAAACACGTACAAGGTAAATCTGCCATACTCCAAAACTGAATGTTACACAAGTCTTCTTTGAAAATCTCGGCAAGATTCCTCTAAAGTTCCTTTCCAACTTGCAAGACTCAGCTGGTGTATTATAGTAATCAGATTTCCTTGAACAGTATATATACACCTGGAAAAAAGTTAAGCACCCCCGTGTTTTTTTCAAGTGATTCAGATTCGACGTTCTTGTGACTGATTATAAATTACCATTCAATCTAAACGTGTTTATCAAATG
>NW_013665713.1:746974-766034 GCF_000517525.1 Limulus polyphemus
AGTAATCAGATTTCCTTGAACAGTATATATGACGTGGATACGTCACAATAATAAGTGTACACTTTTGGTTCGCTCACCTGTTAATGCATTGTTACATTTGGCTGAGAAGTTACCCAGTGTTTTTAGTAGGCATTCTTCCAATGAACATCACTCGCCTTTCATATATTAAATTGCACTTAAATATAAGAACTAAAGTGTGTAAATTTTAAAGATTTCTCTGTGGTTTCAAGTTACAGTTTTGTCAGTTTAAAATTATCAATACATTAAATTATATTTGTTTGAGCAATGCTTACGTTTTCGATCTCACATCTCACGACGAAGCACAATCAGGTAATATCATTCTATACTGTCATATCACGTGAATTTACCGTGACAACTTATAGACAAGTAATCTATTAATTTATAAAACAAAGTGAAATATTACTGCAATCGTATGTTCAATAGATATTTGCACATTACTTCACAAATAAACATAGTATACTACAAATCTGTTGAGAAACGTATTATTTTTCCGACATCCTGCATATTAACTAACTGTTGCTGAATGGTTTTTTTTATGTTGTCTCATTACCACGTGCGAGATATAAATCGTATGAAAAAAGAAAGAACAGATTCAATAAGACACCAGAATGTTTTTCTTACACATTTCACAGTCGCGTGTGCCAAATGTGGTTTCAAGGCACTGAACAGAGGTTGAGAATACTTTTATCGTTTCTTTTAAATTCGATTTCGATATCTTTCTAACCATATACGTTAAAACCCCTTCTCCAAATTTTGAAAAAAATTATATAAAATATAGTTTGTATGTGGGTGTTTGTGCTTCTATCTATCTATCTGTATATATATATATATATATACATACATACAGTTTATTGTTTCATTTGTGTGGACAAAACTGAAGAACATTCAAACGAACAATAACTAATACTACAAATATTAAATGGAACAATACTTTGATTAACACTATACAAATAACACATCAATGTTGTATCTCTGTTGAAAACACCTATAACTTAATGTTCAATACATTCAAAAATAGCTCTCTATGTCATATGTCAGTATTTAATTTTTGTAGTGCATATTGACGTTTAGAAGACATTAATACTAGAAATAAACGACCTTATAACACCAAAATGTTGTGTTTATTTAGACACTCAGCGTTTCGCTTTACAGTTTCTTCAGGAGCGTTAATTAAAACACAAACTGAAACTGACTGTACAAAGTTTTAAATGGTTTAAATAATAAATTATATTCGAATCTATAACAGGTATTTGTACAGCGTGCTTTTGACATATTAAGTAGTAAAGCTTATTGTTGAAAGAAAAGTATTGTTGAAGTAAGTAACTGCTACCTGTAGTAAACAAAAGTTCTATCAAGGTTACAAATTGAAATAACAAAAAGATAGGATAAAAAATAAAATAATTAAAATTATAAGCATCATCCTTAGTCCTTATTCATCTGTGGTCGTAGTTGTTCGATGAGAGATATGTCGGTAAAATCTTTTTCTCCTTTCTCAGGTAATAGTCATTTGAAGGTTTTTAACATCATTGTAATAAGTATTCAGAGTTGCAATAATGACTGTGTACATTAGTTTAGTCAAAGTCGTGTCTTTACTAGTCGAAAAAGGGAGAGGGGAAAGGTTCTCAGATAATACTTGTACAACTTTGCGAGCGAGTTTCCAATGGACTTAAATATATACAAGATAATTATAACCGTGTAACTTTGGTTCAGAGAATCCAATCTTCCTGTAATGCCAACTTGTAACAGGGCATTTCGGCTTGACTACACTGAAGAATTCTCCAGTAATACGGTAGGACGACATTCAGAAAGTTGATGTTTGCAACTTTTTCTCTCCTGTAACCTTCCATTATTTTCAGTTTCTTTTCTCCCAACAGTTAAATAATTGTTGGAAAATTTTACATCTAAAAATTTCTTTTCGTTTTTGAGCTATTATAATGTATAATAATACTTATTTGACAGTTTTTAGAATGAAACATTAAGTGAATTTATTTTCAGATCACAACTTTACCAGAAAAAAATGTAAGTTAATACTGTGCATGAGCAGTCGTAAGATTTACACTGCTATAAACAACTAGTTTTGCTCCATTCCTTGAGCGGATTGTAAAATTTACTGTAGATTATTTTTGTTTTACATGTCTATTTGATTACGCCTTAACTATTAACGTTCTTGTACCACCTAATATCCTTTCATTTTTGATTTTTATTTGTTGTTGTTTTTTTTTGCGCAAAGTTACGCAATGAGCAATCTGCGCTGTCCTCACAGGGTATCGACCCCCGGATTTTAGCATTGTTTCTTTTGGTTCTGACAACCAATCAAATAATGCGTGTTATAAAACCTTCAAAAGTGAGCACATTATATTCAGTACATAAAAAGTCAAAATCAAACTTTTAGTTGAATAAGTTTCAAACACTTTTTTCTTTTAATAATCTGTACATTAACTACGAAAACGTGCAATTAACATGATGTATACAGTGAAAAAAATAGAACAACTTATCGTGTCTACGTCGTATATCTTATGTAATGAAACAAATGTTTCACGAATACTTTCAAATAGGGGTATGCACAGGAACTTCAATTTGACCCCTCTTGTGGGAGAGGGCACATTAAGCACACACATCATACATATACAAATAAACAAACCATACCAACATACGCTCATACATCAAATGCATAGAAATAAACAGAATTACACTCATGAAAATGATTGAGTCTGTATGCATAGCTATTGTAGATGGGCGTGCCCCTCCTTGCTCCCCTCCTCTCCTATTACGCCCATGCTTTCAGGCAGTTTAAGAAAGTACAAACTACTGCTTAGTTTGTAACTAATCAACTGTACTTCATGATATTAAGTTTTAACCAGAAACATATATTTTTGCAAAACAAAACACACTCAGTTTACCCTACTGTTACTTACATATGTTACTGTGATAAATACGAACCAAAGGTTCCGTTTTTACCCAGAATCCTTCGGAAATATTTGTGACACAGAATAATATGTGTTCTACTAAACGCTAACCAAACGTTAAATACACAATTCCAACAGCGTCATTAAGCTATCTATAAATAATAAACTCCACCCTATTTTCAGCCTCACAGTTCAATAAAACAGATTGAGCTAAACCTAAAAAACGCAAGATTTCTGGCTAACCTACACGAATATTAGGTACTGCTCTGGAGTTATTTACAAGTTTTACATTCTATCTGCTGTAACAGATTGCTGTGTTTGCTGATGAATTAATTTATCATCATCTAATAGTTAAAAGCATAAGTTATCAATAACACCCTAACTTGTCTAAAGAAATCCGCCTAGCCTTCAGTAAGTGTGTAAAAATAAATCAAAAAGATTTCATAATATTAAGTGTTGGATTTCAACGACATTTATCGTCTTGAAAAAAGTATTACCTTCAAGTTACGAATCATTTGATTTCTTTTTAATGAAAAAAACTTTGCTTTAGGGAAGATTCGGTACAATTTTAAGAGATCAGAAAGACGTCACGTATGAGCCAACTCACGACTAAAAGAGAAATTTTCTCCGGGTTGTCAGTTAACTCGTACATAAAACATATTGAAATTTTGTAAAACATGAAGGATGTTTGGAGAAAATAACTTACTGCTAACTATGTGAACTGGTAATATTCCAGTATTTATAAGCTGTGTAAGTATATTTCATAATCAGTGACCTACAATAACGTGGCCCGTATAGGAAGTTATGTAAATTCCAGATTTATATGGAGCAGTAGCTCAACAAGTAAGAGATACACAAAGCTGCGAATCAAAATACTACACAACTAAAGCATTTATTTTTCAACTTACGCAAACTTGTCAAAACACAGAATGTAATCTAATATGGTAGTTCAAATCTATCTACACAGATAAAAAAAAAAGTCCCGCACTTTTGCTGATTGGATTTCGACGACAAGTACCGTTTTGAAAACGTAGTACTTTAAATTAACGAATCATTTGATTTCTTCTTAAAGAAAAAAACAAAAAACGTTTTACCCACAACAATACGAGCTTACCTCAATGACAATTCAGTAAATGGGAAATAGATAAAAAAAAGATGTCACGCATGAGCTAACACACGACATGCATTTAAATAAATAAATAAAAATCGTAACTTCGGTAATCAACAATTACTTTACAATTTTTATATTTTTTGAAGCCCCTTGGAAACAAGTCACGAATTGTTCGCATCAATGAATAAATATATAAAACGGAAAACACGCTTTCTATAAAAGTAAATTTGTGTTAAAGTCATGGAGAACATTTTGTCAAACTGATACACACATCGTTCACTGATAATGACAAATAATGTACTTAATTAAATAATACAGATAAACTTTTACATTTAACAAGCAACGACAAATACTTTTCACTTGTTGTTGCTAGGAAGAAGATATCCATTTAGATAGTACTAAACAAAGTTTTTAGTTATACACAACAACAGCAAAAAAGTTTCCAGTTAAATCGATTAATCTGCAAGAAACAAAAGTTTCATTTACCGAGAGTTAAACAATTATAGTGTTTTTACGATCGGAAATAACTCACTAAATTCATAAGCAATGAAGTTTCAACACTGTTTGATTACATAATTAACTCTTCCACAGAACAGTTAAGAACGGCGCGACACACTTACTAATGACCTTAATTACCAGACACTAAACAAAAAACTACTCCCGAAAAAACCTGCATGAAACGAACTGTGTGTGCCGCTACAGATTCTGTCGTATAGATTCTGCCAACGTTTATCATTAGGGTACAGAGCACAGCGCTACCTATATCATTACGAATTACACAACGAATTAGCGTAGCACTAAATATCTCAGCAACTTTCAATGCTATAAATTTTTGATATGTAATATTTCATGATTTAATATAAAAAAATCTGCTCAATTTTCACATTTTAACGTAATTATTTATAAGAGAATATCTATCAATGGTCAAATCATTTTTATCTCAAAATTTTTAGTTTCGTAAACTAATGTTAGATCGAAATTATAAGTTCACTACAAACTAATTTATTTTTGTTTTGTTTGTGTGTAATTTATAAGTAACCACGTTAAAACTATGTTCTACTCACAGTCCATTTTATTTTAAATATTCTTTACAAACATTTGATACTTAATGCGAAGTAGTATAAAAAGAAGAGAAATGTTTTGAACTTTTAAACAAAGTTACTTGCAATTAATTTTCTCCGTATTTCGTTTTCCATTTCCGGTACTTGAAAAGTCCGCCCCTCTTCACACCTAATACTTAAAACCTTCCTGGCTTTACTGAACATGTTGGAAAAGTACATATTACATTAGGTGGTAAATAAAAACGATCTTTTGTTAATACTTTTCTTGTTAACTTCTTATCAAAATACAAACTATGTATTTGCAAGTTGTTGCTCAGTTAAGAAACGAGTAACAATCACTGACATATGGGTTGTTTCTTCCGTTTAACTTTAACCACATGTGTTTAAAAATTCATTATTTTCAACCATCAATACTGAAACTTTGAAAAATAGTGTACTTTGTAAACATATATCAAACAAACAAACAAAAAACAGACCACTACTTAAGTCTTTTGGTGAAAATTGGGTTAATGGATCCGGCTTGTTGACTGACATCTTTACCATCTCAGCAGTAACAATGAAAGTACGAAGAAAGTATTATTGTAGCAGAATATTACATTAATAATACTGAAAGTAAACAACAACAACTACATTCACCAGAGGAACATTAAAAAAATACGTTTCGTTTTAAGTTTACTTACTGATTATGAGTATTATTTTATTACAAGTTGCAGCTTTAACAAAAAAGAAAAATTAAAATAGATACAACGTTTCGATCACTATTTATCGTTTAGCATTTGTTTATGGTGTAAGTTTGTTCCCCTACCCCCTAAAGATTTTGATTTAATTGTAGATTTAGCAACAAGTATGTTAGTTAAGGCACATAACGTAAGTAAACAAAATACAAAACTGGCATGGGTATTTCCTCACGTTAAAAACTTTTCACGTAATTATTATTATTATTAATTTTGTTTACGCTGTAGTGAAAGTTTTTCTTTTTAGCGCTAAGCTACATAATATGCTATTTGCCTTCTGTCCACCAAGGAAACTCGATTTTAGCATGTTAATAATGAAACTTACCGTTGACCCACTAGGAGACGACAGTGAAATAACATCACTAATGGGATAACAGTTACTGGAACAAAGTTGAAAGTTCTTTACCTGGATAACGTGCAGAAATCTTAAACAGTTAAAATTGAACGTTCCTAAACAAACTCTGTCAATGATATTGCAATGTACTGGCAAACATATTAAATCCTTGTTCGTTTAATTTTACGCAATCTATACGAGGGCTATCTACGATAGCTATCCCTAATTTTGAAGTGATAGATTAGATGGAAGGTAGCTAGTCAATATTTCCCACGGCCAACTCTTGGGCTACTAATTACCAACGAAAAGTGGTACTGGCTTTTAAGGGTGAGCATGTTGGGCGACATAATTTTGTTTAAATGTAAAACAACTATGTACGCTGTACAGAGCTTAACCATATATTGATATCAGCGTTGTCTTGAAACATTACACCACTTTTTCAGGTTCAGAGAACATTTAGCAAGGATTCTTATCAACTAATTTTTTCAGTGTTATTATAGATTTCACAAACGGTTAATCGTTTGTAGTAAAGTATTGAAGCACTGAGACAAACAACACCCACACTACGAATTTAATGTCAGTTGCTCTATTCCTTTTTAGTCGCGACACAGCGGCTCATAGAATGGCCGTTTGTTTTTCAAGTACAAACTTTTAGCTCCTAGCTCCACCTCTTGACCGATTTCAGATCTAATTACAGCCGCGGTTATTGAGGATTCCCCCTTGTTTCACAATACAATATAAAAAAGGCCAATTACTCCTAACACAAATCTATGATTTTGAACGTGAGCGTTCAGAAATGACTATACTGTACGTAATGCTGACACCGATGTCTATGCTGGTAAATGTATTTTTATATTTGGCACTTTATCTGACATATGAGCTAAACAACCAGATATTTCGAAAGACTCCCAATATCCAGGTAAAGCCATCCTTAAGTCAGAACTAATTATCAGGGGTTGGGCAATCAATGAGCAGCACCCTTCGCTTATGTGGGTATTCGTAATTAAACAGGGGAAGCAACTGTTAGTTATAGCATCTCCACGGCACAGCCGAGTGTTGTGAGTGTTCAGTGGCATATTGTAGCTCGAACCTTCGACCTTCCGATCCTCAACTCAGCAAACTAAGCATAAGGCCATACCCGGCCTTACTTGTAGGTCTATTTAGTGATACAAGATGTTAAGGTAACCAGATGAAATAATGATATACATATTTTATATAACCTTATGTTCACCTTCATTATCTAGTGAAGATAGAAATATTTCTACTTTCGTATTTCTGCGCATCAACTGTACTTCACACTAGTCTGTGCATAATTTTGTCTCAAAACAGTAGGTTTAACTTTCTATTATGAAATCTGGTAAACTTAAGGGACATTTAATTTGAACAAAGAAGAGAAAATTATGTTTATAATAACAATACTGCGCTTTTATCAAGTTTAAAAGAGACCCGTTATTCAATTTAATATTTTTAAACACATTCTTCTCTTCAATTTGAAAAATAAAGCTTAGAAGTAGGCCCAACTGACGTACAAAACTATTAAGTAATATAATCAAACATCAGATTGACACATGAAACTAATAACCGTTGTAATAACACGGTCTTTATTAATTTTATGGCAACTTGAAATTTCATTTTACCACTGTTAACTCATTGTTTCTACCTGAGTGAAAAGATTCGCGATCTGCAAGCACTGTCAGTGTTTTTTAAAACTCTGCTCTCTTAGTGTACTCTTGTGATCTGCAAGCACGGTCAGTGTTTTTAAAACTCTGCTCTCTTAGTGTACTCTTGTTCTGAATTTCAATCTTAAAACAATCGCAGTTTTCGAGTTTGATTTTGTATGATTCAAGTAGTGAAAAGAAATTTTTGGAGAGCGGGTTCAATTAATCATTCTCTAACTATGGTGGTAACCACAAAGAACCATACAGAACAGTAGAAAAGACGCATATATATATATTTTACGCATGTATAAAAACATCAATATTATTTTTATAAATAGTTCAATTGTTCTTCAACCAAATGATCAACATGACTGAAATCAGAGTATACTTGGATCAACTTTGTCTGAAACAGTCACACTAAGCAAAAAGAGATATTCAATACCAAGTTTTCTTTGACACTGATACAATATTTATATCTGTAGGGCATATCTCTGTTCAGTCGGCGGGTGACTTGAATAGATATTTGTCCTATTTATTAGTGTACCTACAATGTCTCTTACATCGCATAGTGGGTTAAGGCGTATATTGTATCCAAGGTGGTCCTATAGATGTTCAATGACGTTTAGCCAAGGGCCTTTTGATGGCCACTCAAAAATTTCTGTGTAATTGTTTAAGGTTGTCATTCCTCACAATTATCAGAGAGTATTATAATCCTACGTCAAAACAAAGACTAGTCCGATTGCGCCCGTGAAAGGTCGTATAAACGGATCCAACATCATGTTGTTATACAGTGGAGTACTAAATCAGCTTGGTAATATTCTTGGAAGCTAAATAAGATTTGAATGTTCATTTATGCTGATACCTTTCCACACTTTAACTCAAAAAGATGATATTAAACAATGTGGAACTGGGCAAATTGTTCGTTTCTGGCGCTGTAAACACCAACCCATCGATCATTGGTAAAAACATATGATACACAGACCCATCTTTCAATGTGTTACTGCCAATTCTGGTAATGTTGAAAAAAAAAGTTCATACAGGTTGCGGTACATTATGCAGTCAACTAAAAGGCTGAAGGAGATCTAAACTTTACACTATTTATATGAAATCTGATCCTTTTGGTTTCGTCACTGATAAACACTTCAACTGCTGTCCTGAAATTATTGAGAAGTCGATTGATATGTTCCAATAGCTAAGCTGTAAAATCTGTATAATTGACTTTCCACAACTTTCGTAGAAGATGTTAGTGTACAGATTAGTTGTTTGATAATGTGTTTACAATGAGTCTAGATACACTGTACACCAAAACTTGTTGATACTTGATTCAACAGATTAGTTGTTTGATAATGTGTTTACAATGAGTCTAGATACACTGTACACCAAAACTTGTTGATACTTGATTCGATGATTAGTTGTTTGATAATGTGTTTACAATGAGTCTAGATACACTGTACACCAAAACTTGTTGATTCATTGTTTTTTCGGGTAAATCATCCGAGTCTGTATATCCGCTAAAAGCGTCACTCTTTGGTTACCACCAGCGGATAACATTGCCATACAATATGGAAACAACCAACAACTGATCAAAATTAAAATGTATGTACTATCTGCAGTGTGGTTAACAAGTGCGAAATGCATCAAAACATTCGTGAACTTCAAAAATACCTTTATATATTTTCTATTGCACTTTTAATGTTTATTATGTTAAGAAAAAAAAGGAACAATTTCCTATCCTTTGTTACAAACGAATTTTTATTTCACCCGTCCAGCTAGTTTATAATAAAAAGTAAAATATCAAGTGTTGGACGTCTTCAACACTGAACATATCTATTACGAATAAAATCAACTTTAGGGAGCACAACAAGTCAACATCAGGCGCCACATGAACTAGAACAACATTTATGTAAGAAGTTCAAGACTGGGTGATATTCATGACTCTGCGAGATATATTTTATCTTCCATTCTTGTAACTTTTCTATTATATTCCATGTATAAGTTACTTCTAACTTGTATATGTGCCTTGGAGGAATCTACAAGTTCAGTATCAACCAGTTAATTTTATATTGGTGCCATGCGGGTGTAACAAGCTCGATCTACTTAGAGATTTGCGTGCACGAGACTTGCGGGAAGTATATACATGCAACTTAGCACATATTATGTTAGTGAATATGTGCTCCCCCCAAAAAAAACAAAACAAGCTAGCATATACTATGTTAGTTAACATGTACCCGCCCCCAAATAAATAATTTAATCAACTTCATATATAACTTTCAAAATTTTATACATGTAAAGCATTACTTGATACACCTTACCTTTAAAATAAAAGTTACTGTCTATCGTTCCCATTCATTAATATAGGTAGATGGATTAAAAATTAAAACCACAGATTTATTTAAACAACATCCAACATAAATATGGTGATATTTGTTTTCTAACCATAGAGAAATAATGACAGCACGCGAATTCATTTCATACATGTACACATTACTTATTAGATATTTCATATGATGTGAAATATTCGAGTAATATACAGCATTCTTAGTGATATAATACGGATACATAATAAGTGAATGAATATCGCGAAAATCTTTAAACTACGAGGTTCTGGTAGACAGTGGAAGAGGCAATATTATCATTTTAAAGTTCACTAAGAAGTGTGGTCATCAAAGATGAAACAGGTTTATGATAAATAAAACTGTTTTCAACCTACCTATAATAATGCTTATACGTTAAACTGAGATACTATTAACTGTTATCAGTTACTCTGTATAAAATAGGCTTTTGTGTGTAGTTACACAGTGTTTAACGCACGCTATGTTATGCACTTGTTGATTCAAGATATCTGCTCCACTGTGATCCGAGTATCTAAAACTATACGTGAATGAACTAAATAGAAGAGTGAAGTAAACATAATTTTATAACAAATCGACTTTAACAGATAAATTTGTGAGGTCATAAAAAGAGGTTCTTTAAGGGATCATTCTCACCCAAAATATCGCGAGTGGTCTGATTTCAACATATAGATATTCAACAGTTACCCCACGTTCACTTTTTTATATTTATACATTATAAATGATCATACTTTATTTGTAGATATACTAATATGTCTCGATACGTACCTTGCAATATAGGTTATTACTACTGCTCCAATAATCAAAGCTATTTCTACGCTGAAACCAAATTTGTTGTGTTTTGTTGCATTTTCTGCTGGATCGGAACCACGTGATACATTTCCATATAAAGCTCACTTATTCATGTTATAAACTATTCAGTCATTATAAAATAAACATCCGTTCATAGTTATTCGACTGGAAAAAGGTTTAAGCTGTTAATGGAAACCAATATAAACCGAACATGGTTTAAACGGAGAGGATTAAACTAAAAGCATTTTACGACTCATACTTGTGATAAAAATCACGAAAACTGTAGATACCCCCTCCCCCCCTCTTAATTTACTTATTTTGATTCGAAATAAAAGGTGTATAAGAACAATGAAACGCTGTTTATACAATGGGTTCAGTACGTTACATTAAAATGGTTTTGAATATGCAATTTAGTAGGCCATTCATAGGTACTGCCTCCAGCGACTTGACCAGTTTGTTTTCATGTGGAATAGCATAAATATTCATTTCGTTTTCCAGCTGCTCGAGGAATGTTACGATGGAGCTGATATGTCGTAAAAGTAACTTGTGTCCCTTTTCCGGACGAATATCTTTCTAGATTATGTTGCGTACTATTGCCCGGAGCACGTGGACGACTTTTGTGTTCGTGGATTTTCACCTGTTATATAACGCTGCATTTTGCTTACCACGACTGGAGTACCACTCGTTGCAGTTCTCTTTCTGGATTGCCTCGTTTTCCCAAATTGATCCATATTCTATTGCTTGCCAATGCCATTACCTAAAAGAAATATCCCCGTCACGTAAATTCTAAATCCTAGACCTTAAACCACCTTTGTGATTTGAATGTATAAGTATTTTGCGTTGGTAAGAGATTTTACATACCATTCTCAAAAGCGATCAATTTTCAGCGGTATCGAACTACCTACAAAACTCTTAATGTTAAAATATATTTTTGATGCATCCTGTTTCACTAACTATATCGGCTATGGTCGTAATATTTCTGTGCGATCGGACTGTCGAAACGGGCGCTGGGAAACCGTCACTCTTGTACACTAGATAGATCATGGAAAGCAGCAAAGAGAAGGGATGTGCTTTGAACATGTCAGCCTTACGACAAAGCTTTATACAATGAACACTTCGCAGCACGGTCGTCAGGGCGTGGAAGCATAGACTTAAAACAATGATGGTTAACTTGTTTATTACAAAGCTACTATGGTTATCTACCGTTATCCCTAATTTTGAGCTCCCGATCAGCAAAGGCAACCGGCCGGTTATACCTACCACCAACTCTTGGGATACTATTTTACCAACAAATAGTGGGATTGGACGTTACTTTATGACGCCATTCATGGCTGAAAGGACGTGCATGTTCAGTGCTGCGTTTTGATTTCGTGACCAACAAAATCAAAGTTGAACATCCTAATCACCAGGCCAATGACGATGGACGGTAATAAAGCTATTATGGTTGAAAGTCGTTTACACTGAACACAGGAAGAGGCTTAGACTTGGGGGGAGTAAAATCGTTTAAGGACCAGTAGGAAAACCTTTTAACGAATTAGTCAGTTGGAAGAAACTTTAATTAGGGGCTCCTAACTTTTAAATATTCGTGATTTTTTCTTCATTACAAACTATGTGTATTACGTTTTTTCAGTAAACTGATTACCTTGTATTTTTTGTATATTAAAACTTGACCATATAAGTTGTTTAGTACCTCTTCCCTGATACAATTCTCTAGAAGTTTGTAAAAAAAATTTAAGCGGAAATCATTACAAATGATTATTACAGTAAATGTTGACTTTTGAAAAATAGTCGAACATTATTTTATCAGTTAAATGGTCTTAATTTTTGATGAAAAAACCCAATTCATTAAAAAAATTATCGTATCACCAATTTCGAAAGCTTTTATTTTATCTAATAAACTTACTACCATAATTAACTAATTTTTCTTAGTTTAGACTATCACCAGTGACTATTCAATATTCAGAAAATTGCGCGCCCCTTCCCAAGCAAAAGCAGCACAAAGTGCCCTGCTTACAAAATAAATCACAGAAAAAATTACGACATTGACATATGATTCTACTAAGATGTAACATAAATACACAAAGGAACGGTTAGTATAAGTGTAAAGGGTGGTCGAGATATATCTGGTTAATGTTTCGGTCAAAACGCCGATTAAATATTTCTTTTTATCGTTTTACTCAAGGAAGGTTTCACAAATTGGGGAACGCAGGAAAGTGTCAAGTGTCAAGTGCCCTCAGAAACTTATGAAGGACAAGGCTGTAACAACTCTACCTGCAGACAAAGAGAATATCACTGTCGTTACAGAATACCCTATCAAACTCCAAACTCAGGATGGAGATGACCACTACAAAGGGAATATCACTGCCGTCACGGAATACCCTATCAAAGTCCAAACTCAAGATGGAGATGGCCACTACAAACGGAATATCACTGTCGTCACGGAATACCCTATCAAACTTCAAACTCAAGATGGAGATGGTCACTACAAAGGGAATATCCCTGTAGTCACGGAATACCCTATCAAACTCCAAACTCTAGATGGAAATGGCCACTAGACGAAGATAAAGTCTAATCTAACGGCTAACACAGAGAAGAAAATTAACCAACACCTAAGTGAACCTGGAACAGAACAGTCAAACAACCAACAGTATACAACAGCACAACTCCACACATCTATGATTTAATTCACAGACAGTGCTACACTCTCCATCCCAGAGGTTCACCATGCTAAAAAATCCTCACGTTAAGAACTCAGCTCGCTTTTCAGAGATTACAAGAACAACGACAATAACAATATAAATAAGACGCAATGATGAGCTCTGACATTCTACAAATGCTCCACCAAAAACGTGAAAACGACAGAACTCTTAAGGAACGCACTCAACCAATAATCTTCACAATATTACAACTCACAGCTTTTTGCATCATCACAACCTACTTCCAACATGAATAAAAATACTACCAGCAAAAACAAGGCCTATCCATAGGCTTACGCCTATAACCAGTACAAAGTAAGCTGAATATGGAACAATACAACTGCTCTACGCCTCAAGGCTAAGCTCAGATATGTTGACGATAGATAACTAATATGGCCACACATTACAGACAACATTCTGTGATACAATTCACAAAGAAAATAGAAAAAGATAAGTTCCCATTCCTTAATGATTGCTACCAAGGCACAATTCACATAGCACAAGTGTTTACAAGAAACTCGTAAATACGAGTGAATACTTCAACTATAAATAAAACTACCCTAACATTGTAAGCATAGGTAACATAGACATGCCTAGTTTCGAGAAGTAACAAGATTTATTATACCAATGAAACAATGAAGAAGGAAGAAAAACACGTCACTACAACAACCCTTAACAATGGATACCTCGAACACTCGATAAAGAAGATAAATACAAATAATCAACAGGAAGGGGATAAAAATAAAGGCAAACACATTCCCCTATAACACGGGCATTTTCTTTACGTATTCTGGGATGCCCGTGTTATAGGGGAATGTGTTTGTCTTTAACATAAAATCAGAACAGTGTTCAGAAGTCACAACACGAACAATCATAATTAGAACATGGCAAACTATCTAAATGAAGAGGAAAATTTCAGACAGTTTACTTCCTCTGCGAATGTGGATTCCAATACATTGGAGAAACAAAAGGTAGAAAGAAGTCAACAGGTATATAAAACTCGGTAAAACTGGATTATCTAAAACAGCTTATGATGCCATTGTTTGTTTGTTTTTGAATTTCGCGCAAAGCTACACGAGGGCTATCTGCGCTAGCCGTCCCTAATTCAGCAGTGTAAGACTAGAAGGAAGGCAGCTAGTCATCACCACCCACCGTATGATGCCATAGAAGCCCACACGAGAGAGAAGAAAAAAAGATAAAGAAACCTTTTACACCCACCTATCTAATAACACACTCAGTCAACCTAGCACAGAAGTAAATGAAAACCTGTATATCCCATTTGAAAAAAAATTCTAAATAATTGTTTCATGTTCTAAATGGGGAGAGACTCCCAGGCGAATGGATAACGCACCAGACTTCCATTAAAGAAAACTAAAGATAGAATCCCAACTACTAGTAACTTAGAAATAGTCCTTCTAAGAACTTCTCTGAAAGCACTAGCAGATTAGCAGCCGAAACGAAGAATGACACTAGATTTCTATTATTTATTTTTTAGCAGACTAGTTGCCTTCCGCGATCTTGTGTGTGTGTGGTGAGGGTTAGATATTCGGGAAAGAATGATTAATTATGGAATTTAGTCGAATGAAATATCCCATCACTTACTGTCTATCATGTTACCAGAAGTATCAACGACTTGAATATACCACAGTAACATGTCAGTTTCCTCAATACAACAGTCTTTCTTGGGCCTGACTCTATTACTCAGAAAAGAAAACGAAGCACTTAAAAATACACAGTAAGTGAGAGAGAGAAAACTATCTGTCAATTACCAATGGTTGATTCTCAGGTTCTGGAGATGAATGAGCTTGTGGGGACTGTAGCTTGATCGTACAAAACAATTCGCTGGCCAGAAACGGTAGGCTGAATAGGGCAAGTTTGTCCAAGAGAGAAACAGAAAAGTGACACCAATAAGCAATTAGAATTTATACTGATGTTTTTATATACAAACGTTCACAGGATTTGTATATACATACGAAATAACATTAACCACAAATCGCTTCAAAATGTGTGCAGTTAAATCTGGCTGGTGAGTGGAAGTGCAGAATACTCACACTTTGTCAAACAGCTCAATTCTAACAAAACATGAAATGTTGGTTTCAAACGCAAATAAAAACTAGAGGGGAACTCAGTAGAGTGCATACCTCGGCCACACAGCGTTGATTATATTCGTCTCTCAAAAAAATAAGAAAATGTGTCAGTATTTACATCGTTATCAACGGATACTGACCATTTTTGGTAGGACAATGAAAACAATGTTCTACATATCTCCACCATGTTTCGGCAAAATCCGGTCATTTTTGACTGAGTTATGGAAGAAAGATAGTGTGAAAAATCGGTCCTAACGTTGACATACAGGGATTATTTTATATTTGTTACCTTGCTGTGACCGTGACCCTCCAAAAATGAATCGCTTCTAAGTTGTGTCATAGTCCAAAAGTATACCAATTTTCGTCCGAATTCATTCAGCCGTTTTCGAGAAATCTTGCTGGAAAAAAATTACAACACAAAGGGGTGAAAACCAGTATTCTCAAATACTGGGTCTCGCTCGTAATAATTTATTAGCCATTTATTAAGACATGAAATCGCTGAAGTTATTGGTAGAAACTGTATTTCATCATATCAGCCACTTTCATCCACCGATTTCTTCGGTGTAGTTTCTGGTTTTGAAGCCGGGTATAAATCAGCTATATTTGGGGCCTTACATTCTGGAATAATTTTTTAAGTTTGATCCTTTTTTCTTCGTGCTTGTTCATTCTTACAATGTCATACATTCACTAGTCTTCATCAACTGTTTAACTTTTTTTTTTCTATTTTGAAACCTTACTTTGGAAACTTTCGAGAGATTTTCACGGACATATTTCAGGAACGAAACAACTCTTTTTGTTGCATTCGTGAAGTCATTGTTATCTTGCTATCAAGTGTGCGATTTGCACTGGAATATTTGAGGTTTTAACACTATGTTCATCAACTTCATCCGACCCTTTATCCTTTTCGTTTGGGGCGGGGTGTGTGTGTGTGTTAGAGAGGAAGACATTAGCAAGCAACAATCTATCCTCTGTTCTCAAACAAAGTCGGATCACACATATATATATATTCCCTTCTAAACTTCTGGTGGTTTAAACATTTTAAAGTAGTTTAAATTTGATATCGAATCTGACCTTTCTTAAAATTTCACGTGAAAGCTGCAATAGAATATTTGTCTGGTAAGTAATGGAAAATTCAGAGCCGTATTTGCATATCTTATGACTTACTAAAAAAAAACATGTGTTACATCAAAGCTTAAAATATATGCTTGGTTAGATATTGCACGAAAATTAAAGGTATAACAAGGCCTGTCAAAACTCCAGTTACTTCCTACACCCTAACTCCACGCATAAATTACTACGACAACATAGTACATGCTTTCAAATTCGATGACGAGGAACCCACTTTGAGACTAATAATGCTTGGAGACGGCTTGATGATGGCAAAACCTTGTCGAAACATTGTACATTTGCTGTTATGTTAAACTTATTTAAAGTTTTTCTTCATTACCCATTCAAGCCGTCTCCAAGCATTAATATTACATGCTTGTTACAACTTCAATGTACTAGTAAAAACAAACATCTTTTAATATAACGTGGATTGGAACTTTAGAAGAAAGAGTTAAAACATTTTTTTATTAACTCACAAATGCCTCTTTCTTGAGTAACGTATATTTTAGAAAGCTTTCAACTATCGTGCGCATGCTCCGTTATAATACACCTTGAAGCACACAAGTATGGTTGTACTCTACAACTAAATGTATATGTTGCCCTGAAAAAGAAAACAACTTGGTTTGAGTGCCTCACATTCACTCAAAACTGTGTGTGTTTTATGACACAGAATTTTGAATTATAATAAACATTATTCAAACTGACAAGAGCGAAGACAATGCATTATTTGATTTACGCAATATGTTAGAGATAATTCTATAATCAAACGTTTCACCTGGGCACAGTATTCACGGTGATAAACTTAATTATTGCCTTACACTAAGGTCTGTTGTCTACCACTGACACAACAATAAGACACGCCTGAGGTGAAACGCACGGGTCAATACTACAGTAATTACTGCATGCAGAGTTCTCGGAATTACTTATGGATTGTACACCATGTGGAGTATTAATCCTCAATCAATAATAGGAAAAAACATAAAAAGGTTTAATTCGCAATGATCCCAAGATTATTGAAATTTCCAAACAGTTGGTTAAATTATCAGAAGTATGTCGTGGTATAACTGATACAATACGGCAGTCAATTATACCCGTCATTATAGTATACAATCTGATATATAAACTTCATTAAAACGTTTAGCTGAGAAACAGTTACTAATTGCCTAAAGAATGAAAAAGAAAAATCATTGACGATGCTTCTCGATGGTCTACGAACTCTTCCAACCCAACAGATACGGGGCATATCTTTGTAGTTATCTTTTTGCTTGGTTTAACGACCATCTTTAGAAAGTCATAAAAAAACAATCCATTTCCCTTCTTCGTAACTACAAGTTATCAAAACAGGAGTATGAATATAGTGGACGACGTAAGTAACCAAATTTTGCTTCTAAGGTATAAATAATGTATTTACATATGCTGCTTTATTAACAAGTCACAAACATTCTCAATCTGGTAAGAAGACTGTTAGAGGTCCTTTCAAATCATTCTCTAGCAAAATTAACTGACAGTCAAGTATTTTCACTGTTAGATTACTTTTAAGCTCAGCGATGGCGCTACGGCTGGACCTTGTTAGTTAGTGTGTTGTGTGCGCTCATTGAGGGCTAAATATTACATACACTTACAAAGTGTTTAAACTGAAACACACATATAATACTTGCATATAACTACAAACTACACCATGAAAATATTTTCCTCCCCTTGATGCGTTTTCAATGGTCTGCAGCATTGTACTATTAAACCTATTAGACACTTGCAATCATGTATTAAGTCGTAGTTTATTTTTTTGGTGTGTCTACTCCCACTTGTATCCGGTGGCGGATTAACTAGGCATGGGCCACTGGCTCCAAAAAACAACAAGTCCCCAACCTTATCATAAACTTTTACATTATGAACTTTATCAACGATGAAATTTATTAAATAACTCTTGTATGTGAAAATCAGCATTGTGAAAACGATAAAATCAGTGAACAAATGTTATGTGATAATTAGCATGTTGAAACCGATAAATTCAGTGAACAAATGTTATGTGATAATCAGCATGTTGAAACTGATAAATTCAGTGAACAAATGTTATGTGAAAATTAGCATGTTGAAACCGATAAATGCAGTGAAGAAATGTTATGTGAAAATTAGCATGTTGAAACCGATAAATGCAGTGAAGAAATGTTATGTGATAATCAGCATGTTGAAACCGATAAATTC
>NW_013665713.1:767034-771825 GCF_000517525.1 Limulus polyphemus
TGGTTCGCAAATTCTTGTGAACTAATAAAGTTCATTAAATATAAATAATAATAATAATAATAATAATATATATATATATATATATATATATATATATATATATGAATATTTAGCGTTAAAATTCAAAATATAAAAATAATGTTGTGTTATTATTTCTTACCCTAAGAATCTGATTTGTAAATGTTTTCAAATACAATTGATAATTATAATATGGTTCACATCATAACAGCCGTTACTCAAGAAGATTAAAACATCTATAAGTACATACACACGTGTGTGTGTATACAGAGTGGCCCAAAAGTAAGTATACAGTTTCATATGTTGACACTTTGGCAGAAACTCAACCAGTTGGGTTGCCACTGCAAGCACTGGTGTCCTAGGTCCAGTTTTCTTTGACGGAACCGTCACAAGCAACACATCCCTGCGGGTTCTGACGGACATCATTCCGGAGTTACAGCAACGGCCAGAGCACACTCAGCTCTACATCCAACATTCTTAACGAAAATTTTCCTCAGAGATTAATAGTCTGCAGAGACGCAATCGAGATGCCTCCAAGGTGACCGGACTTATGACCTTTTCTTCTGGGGAGCAGTCAAGGATAAAGTGTACAGTAGGTAATCGCGGAATGTTGACGAAAGGAAAGGATACATCATAGACGTATTTACACAACTTGATGGACGGACAGGCTTGTGTCAGAAGATTTGCAGAAGTGTGGCAAGCAGACTCCAGGATTGTGTGAACAGCGACGGGTTCCCATTTGAACAACTATGGGATTAATTTTCTCATAATTTCATGCCATGCATAAAGTTCTGTTAAATAAATTATCAACTGTATACGCACTTTTGTGTATATATATATACACACACACAGACACATATATACCAACTGACGAAATGTATGTGTTTATTAGTTGACGTACTCATTCAAAATATAGGGAAGAAACAATAGGTCGAGTACGAATGCTAACCCTTATGGGTGGGTACATGCCAGATTTGGTGGCAATCGGTCCAGCAATTTACCAGTTATAAGTTGAAAAAATGGTTAGATATACGTGCGTGTGTTTTGAGTTACGTTACCAAACGCGAGTTTAACATAGGATCTCTTCCTCAACCATAAGCGTCTCGGTGGCACGGTTCGGACATAAATAATCCGTAATTTACCCTACTTACAAAGGATATAGCATACGATGAACAATTTCCAAGTTGGACAACAATTGACAGTTATGACTGGCCACATCAGCAGCAGAAACCCCAGTAATATAATAACGGACTGCCAGCTTTGGAGTAGAATCATTAAATTTTACTTTATGGCAGCCCTGCTTATACCCCTCAACCGGAAATTAGTAAAAATATTAAAATTTAGTTTCTGATCCCGTTTTCGATGTCAAGGAAAGTTTTTATAGTTCCTCTGTCCCACCAACGTGCTTCAGGCGCCCCTGAACTAAACAATCTCGACATATTCAGAGTTAATAACAGCACTGATGGGTGTGATACACGAGTCTTCTTCGCTCGTCTTTGCATCTGTTTTTCAGACCAGAGCCCAAAATTTTTTCAAGAGATAGCTCTAAACCCCGCTGACCGTCATTGGAACTTTGCCCTGCTTTGGCGTGTCCTAATTGTTTCCTCAATTAGCTGCATGTGCAAGGTTCCGAGATATTGCAACCTGTGCAGCCAATGAAAATGCGATCACGATAGACTTTTTGGCAGCTCTGTTAAGACAAATCCATCTATAAAGCCCAAAAATGCGATGGCAGCACTCAAACATAGATTTGGTGCTGATAAGGTCAGATCAGAAGATTAAGAACAAAGACTAGTCTCAAAAAGACCGTGAAGGAAGGTCACATAATTTGATTTGAGAATTAAAAAGGGGATAATCAGTTAAGTGTGTGCGACCGATGCAGGTAAGATTGTGCAGCGACTCTTTCACTGTTAATAACTCCTGACTGAAACAAGTTAACATTATATAAGTTGCGTAGTTGGATTTTGGACTTCCAAACAGCGTATGCAAAACCCCCAAGTAATAATTACCAGAAGTTCTTGTTCCTTGGCCTGGCACACAAAAATATTATTTATTTAAAAGTAACCAAACGATCAGAGAAGCATGATTCATGTTTTGTTTCTATTTTGTTATTATTATTATTTTTTTGAAGGGCCTTTTGTTAAACGTCCTAAGCAAGCAATTACCGCTGTTTATGTTTCTTTGTTTGTAAAAATGAGGTCCAAACACTAACTGCATTATATGTCGAGGTTTAGGTATACTTTGCTTCTGGTTGAGGGTTTGGTTTGTTTGGAATTTAGCGCAAAGCTACACGAGCGCTATCTGCGCTAGTCGTCCCTAATTTAGCAGAGAAAGACTAGAGGGAAGGCAGCTAGTCATCACCGCCCACCGTCAACTCTTTTACCAACGAATAGTGAGACTGACCCTCACATTACAACGCCACCACGGGCATGTTTGTTGGGACGGGGATTCGAACCCACGACCCTCAGATTGCGAGTCAAGCGCCCTAACCACCTGGCCTTCTGGTTGAGGGAAAGATATTGTTTTAAAACAGGAAGAGTAATAAAGGTCAGTTATTTTATTTTGCGCACTTTTAAAACTATAGGAAGCTGCAACTACATAACGAAATAAAACGTTCTAATAACGGGTTTATCAAAGACAGTGTTACAATAAAACATGTTAAAGTAACCACTGGTTGATAGTGTGTGTGTGGGGACGTTGAGACACGTTATGTCTCATTACATTCCCACTCAAAGCAAGTCAGGTTCACACAAGTGACACCTTTGGAAGAATCACTACTATTTATTAAATGTCATATATAAAAACGCTAAAAACGCCAATCTTCTTTAAAGCAAATAATGTTTGTTTGCACCAGACGGTATTTAAAACGAGCAACTTCTGATAAATTAAGAAAATTTAACTTGTTCAACTTTGGATAATTTCATCATAATGTTGAAAGATAAATAACGTGCGATTTCGACAAGCTACTATTTGTCAAACTCCTGAAAATTCATTAAAAGTAAATCATAGTTTTAACAACACATAGTTTAACTGAAACACAGAGAAATGGCAGCTGCAACATAATAAAATACGCGAATACAAAAAGTATTAAAATTGCTTAAGGAGAAAGAGTGGGCGAGAATTCGACCACGCGCCTTTCCTGACCATGATGGCTAAAACAATTCGTCAGACCAAATTTTGTTCATTTTTCTTTCGTTTTTTATGGCAATCTTTGTCATTTTTTAAACTATTTATATTTTAACATGTATGATCAATAAGTTTTTCACTTATCTATGGTAGCAAATACTATATGCATCGCGAAAACAAACCGAAATAATGATGGAAAAGGACGAAGGATAACGTTTTTAATGAAATGACATTTACAGCACCACAGTTCAATAGCTTATATATATATATGGTTAGAACAGCTGTAAAGCAAGTAGGGGTGTGGGTTGAAGTACCCGCCAGCCTCAGTTTTAATTACAGAACCGTTTACAAGCGCTGATATAAGCGCATTGTGATAAACCACAACTGCGTCAAATACAATACCGAAATTCCCAATTTGACGAGAATACACTGATTTACAAGGATACGTAACAAACCTTATTTTAAACAGATGTCTCACAGCAAGTAGGAAGTGCAAATAAAGCCAAAAATAAAAAAGTGGAATATCCATATGTTTAATTTAAGCACCGATCTCATCCTCACTGTGTATCTGTGTGTGTGTGTACATACATATAATCCGGTCACTCAACAGTTCAGTCAGTACTCAAAATAGTCATGCATAAAATGTGCAACACATTCAAATATTGCTTTTAGTATACAATAAAGTGACTTCTATTCAAGTATATACACTCAAAGAATTGTATTATAATTTTCACTCGTCTGGGATCTCACAGAATTAGAGTATATGATACTTCACGTGTTACAGACAAAAGGCTGTAAAGAAAAAAAAAACTGTGCCTTATATACGTCATCAAATAAATGTATCTACTTTACCTTCAAAGATCACTAAACGTTCATGCACCTATGTTATGACACTAATAGCAGACGAAAAGAAGGTGTGAACGAGGGAACGCAGCTCTAGGTAAACATGGGTATCACGTCTGTACGACGTCATAACCTGACATATAATTCTACGTAACAGAAAGAACTTGTTTAGAGTTCCTTATTCCGCCCAAAATAAAACTTATGCAAATTCTAGAATGTCTTTTTAACCATTACGTAAGGAAAAGACGAGTTCAACTAATTCAAATGATAATACTATTATTCCTATTTGTACTTTTCTTTACAACATTTTATTTCTGGTCATTAACGTTTACATCCAGCGTCCTTTAACTTATTCAACCAAATGAATTCACAAAATAGTATAGGACTAATAAGACCAATCATTACTTAAGTCACAAGAAAAATCATAGTTCTGCTATTCTTTAATCATATCTATCCGAAAAACTGCTAGATTAACATACACTAAAAACAGAGTAGTGTTATACACTGTAAAATAATTTTTAATCTTTTAATGTAATTATAGGTAACGTTCTTACAACTTAATGTGGGCCAGAGTAAGAACGTATAGATAAGTCTCTCAAAGAAATATTCATGCAGGTAAAAGCTTAATATCTCACTAGACGCGGCTTTAAAACTAACAGGAATTTTGACAATAAAAACACTTGATCACAAAAACAACAACAACGAAAAATATAAGTTGAGCCGAAAGTTTTATACTGTCACTGATAGCTATTGAACCTGTAATTGATCAGTAATATTAATATCTAATATAAGTACAGTCGTGGG
>NW_013665713.1:772370-782802 GCF_000517525.1 Limulus polyphemus
ATATAAGTACAGTCGAGGGAATAGCTATCAGTGACAGTATAAAAACAATTACAAAGTTCAGATATTAATATTTACGATATATAAGTACAGCCGAGGGAATAGCTATCAGCGACAGTATAAAAACAATTACAAGGTTCAGATATTAATATTACCGATATATAAGTACAGCCGAGGGAATAGCTATCAGTGATAGTATACAAACAATTACAAGGTTTAGATATTAATATTACTGATAATATAAGTACAGCCGAGGGAATAGCTATTAGTGAGAGTATACAAACAATTACAAGCTCCTTAGAAGTGACCCTCTCCCCACGATGACACAAGATCCTGAGAAATGACCCCTTCCTACCTATGATGACACGAGAAACTCCTGAGAAATGTCCCCTTCCTCATAATGTCATGAAAAGCCCTTGAGAAAAGTACACTCCCTCCACATGGTGACACGAGAAACTCTTAAAAGAACTTAGGAAAATTATTTTATTAAACGTTGAAATCTGACATTTTCAACTGAAACAACTATTCATTTTTACAATAATCAATAAATGGATTAACCATATCCAAACATGTGAGAACCAATTAACACTGCTCTTAACTGAAAAAAAATTAGTATTTAGGAATAAAAATTCCTTTAATTTTCCACGAATTTCTAAATCTTCCAATAGTAATGAAGAAATATAAAGAAAAGAAATAACTATCTCTAGAGCAAGCATCACAAAAAAAAAAAGTCGCAAAAGGCAACTTATACCAAGGCTACAATCCACAACCTGAAAGAAATACAATTCAGCACATTATGCCTGACGAGGTTTCGTGTTCTCAGTACCATTTAGTTTTATACATTCCATGCAAAGCTGATAAAAAAGTTAATCCCCAAGTTAAACATTTATATGAACTGTTCATATTCTAACGCGTTAATTTACATTTTGTTATTTACATTCACGCTAAAATTCAAACATTGATGGTATAAACACATCACAATAAAGTAGAAGTGTGTCAAGTGAAATTCATAGCTTTACAAAAGGTCCTCAAGGACAAACATTTCTTTGCTTTCGAAGGCCAACCTGTCAGGAGAACTAGCCACTAAAATGATATTTTGGTACACTTACATACTCCCTCGTAATTTGAAGAAATTTGGAATAAACATATAATTATACCGAAGCGTTTGCCCTATTTACCAGTTGTACAGACATGACTGTTTAACCTTCTGATTAAACTTTTCTCTAAATACGTCTTTGAAAGTTCTCATTCTTTATTATTTGTTTTTTTAACAACCATGCGTTATAGCGTCCACTAGGTGTATATGGACTACATAACGATTATTAAAAAATATGCAAATATGTGCACAAGCTTTTACATCAATTTTCATTTCAAAACTCAAATTATGAACAAGCTCAGATTTAACTTAAATTGCTTTATTGAGAGAGTCAGTTCAATCATATTTCTTACTAAAAGTAATCTTTGTAGAAACTTCAATACTTATAAATCAAATGTTACAAGAAAAAAGGATTACAATTCTATATTCTGTATTTCACACGTCTGCTTCAAATCATGGGTTTTACAAAGTGTATAATTCAAGAACAAACCTGCTAAGTTCCTATAAGTACATGTATTCATAGTGACCCAACGGTTTTAACAATTGTATGTAACCATAGTAATTCAACTGTTTATCTCTTATATGCATTGAGTGATCCAACAATAGAAACTTTACAGTTCTTCACAACTTTTTGTCATCATTGTGTTACAAAATAACGGTAGGATAGATACTGCGCAAAGAAAAAACAATGTCACATGTTGGCTGAGTGCTCGCCTTTTCAAATACTGCTCGCGGGAGACACAGATATATCAAATCGTGTTACAAACACACAGATATATTAAATTATGTTATAAACACAAATATATATATATAACAAACCACGTTACACGCACAAAATAAATATATTAAATTATGTTAAAAACACAAACATAGATATGTCAAACCATGTTACACACAACCATAGATATATTAAATTATGTTACATACACAAACATAGATATATCAAACCCTGTTACAAACACATTTATTAAATCATGTTATAAACACAAAGATAGATATATCAAACCCTGTTACAAACATAGATATATTAAATCATGTTATAAACAAACACATAGATATATCAAACCATGTTACAAAAACAGATATATTAAATCATGTAACAAACACATATATACAAACCACGTTAGAGATACAAACATAAAGATATATTTAACTATGTTACACAGAAAATACAGACATATTGAACCAGCTTAGCTTTGTGTTGTACACGTTATCTCTCACACACATAATGAATTACTCCTGTATTTTTCATACTGTTATTCATATCTAGCGACGTATTTTAATACACTATGAAAACGGTGTAAATTAACAAAAACTTTGTAACATTTCAAAACACAAGACTTGTGATCTGCAATGCAGTTTACTGTTGTAGTGACATGAACATACAATTTCTTGTGCACTTTATAACAATACAAAAATGCATTTATTTATTTATTGTTGCGTTATGCAGTCACATTTTTGCTACGAGTTCAGGAAAAACACAAACAAATCAAACTTCACCTTATGTAATTTTTAAAATAGATTCATGCAGTTTGACTTTTATCTTATTAAATGTCTTAATTCACCAATATTATTGTATACAAAGTTAGTGAAAGATTCAACGTAAAAATTAGCCATCGGATTAACACATTTGTGTCCTTTGTCAGCTCACAGTGACTGTGTTGTTTTCAATTTGAGCTTGTGATGTAACAACTCAAACATCGAACTTTTGATCCATAAACAAAAGCTGTGTTATTTTTAACAATTATTTACAGTGTAGAAAGTTTGTTTAATTTCGCGCAAAGCTACTCGAGGCCAATCTGCCCCTAATTTGAAAGTGATAAAATAGAGAGAAGGCTGCTAGCTAACAGCACACACCGCTAACTCTTGAACAATTCTTTACCAACGAATTAAAAGACATTAAACTTTTGTGTATTTCTAGCTGTTTCGAGGACGTTGCGGCAGTAATTATTTTATCAATTAGTTAGTTGAAAAAAAAAGCCTATACTTATATTAATGCAAGGTAGTACATTTGAGTTATCAAAATTTGGATTACACGTTTAATATAAATGGTAACCAAATCAATAGCATGACTAAAGAAATGTACATTGGCATAGTAGTGGATAAGCCACTCAAGCCATCGAAACAAAGCTTTGTTCACTGTGTCAAAAAAATAAATGGGTGTCTCCTTAACTAACTAAGGATATTGACTTTTGATAATTGAAGGATCAGATAATGGCTACTTGGATGATTCTGGGAATGGGTGGGTTATCTTATGGGGAAAGGTTAAGATCTCTCTTGAGCTTCCAGTATGAGATGCTGTCGGCAGTAGTGGAAGTCGGCACTTGACATCTGTTTACAAGATGAATCGATAATTTCCGGAAAAATAAATGATGAGTTTAAGTTTTTCTCATGAAAGAGTCAACAGAGACTGCTTGAAGGACCACGTTACGTACAGTTAGTTACAATGGAAACTGTGATATCGCGCAATGGTGCGCAATCATGTCCATCAAAACGAGCACAAATACACGATTGAAGAAATATCTCCGTAACATCATCTCTATAAAGTGCAATTAGCCCCAGTAATATCTGGATACAAATACACTATCATTTGACCGAAAAGTTACAATAATAAATTCGTTTATCCTATTATTTTAGATACGTTTCGGCTTATTAAAACTTAGCCATATCTTAAAAAAAAACATGATTTAAATTTAATATCCTTTAATACTATTATGTTATATATGTATTTATGCTTCGTAATATCCACAATAAAAACACATTTAATATAATACAAACGTTGCTGCCATCTACTGTACACCATCTATACTAAAAGTAGTTAATAAATATTTAAACTATCGTATCAACGGCCGGTTAAAAACAAAAATGAAAACATACATGTGAATGGAGAAACTTTTTTTGGCATAGCATGAACCGGGGGAGGGGAGAGAATGAGATTTCTTAGCACATATTTTCATGTACGTATAAATGGATCTCGTAACTTCATACACCATATTTGAAAAACTTCACTGAATCAATTACAATTTCAACGCAGTAACGTTTTCAGATATTCTTTCAGTAGGTTATAACAATAAAGAATGTAGCTATGTGGGTTCTTTATTAATTACTGAGGACAAGTGCTGCTATTTAACACTTAATCTTGACATCACCTGCTGCGAACATTCTCCAGCAAAACGCACGAGTACACCAAAGCGTTTGTATATAATAAAACAAATACAGACATGAAGATCGACTTAACCAATGATAATGATTGATGCTCTGTACGTTATATTTTTAACTAGCATTTCACTTTCTCAGAATACAGAGATGTTTAGAGGAGGTTTCATCTTTGTTTGCCGAGTGTAAATATATTTTATGTACAATGTTTAGAATTTTAAACATATCTCCATTCCTAAACAACAACCGTGACAATCTTAAGTATATATATATATATATATATTTACAAATACCTTGCCACTTACAATAATTATTGTGCTTTTAAGTCAATATTTAAATTTCTACACTTTTTAGGGCAAGTTCTTCATCAAGTAAGATAAAAGTAATCACAACAAAAACGCAAGCCTAAAATCGAAAGCGAACAAAATATTAACAAAGAAAATATTACGATTGTATATTTTGAAAACCTACGTTAAATTTCGTTACCTTTGCCAACAAAGTGTATCTGAAAATCTTTGATAACCCCTTAACTATATTTAAATTTGTCCTTTTTTTATTTTGTTATATTCTTATGAAACTTCTATGCCTCTGGCCTTAAGGTAGATAGATACATGAAGTGAATCGAAATGTCATCAGATCATCAGGGAGGTTGTCCATTTCAATACCTTTTAAATGTATGCATTTTCTCCTCGTTTCATACACTAAAGAAAATCTACAACAGTATTATCTATAGTAATTATCTGATAAACAGATATATTTTACAATCTTTTTCATGCAGTTATAACGCCTTTTGATACAAGTTCCATCATTCTCAATACTACTACTAATTAAAAAAGTATATTTTAAAGAGCAATTTAAACCTGTATATGTTTACTGCAAGTACGAAAACAAACCCATGCTTCAGTCCTATAATAAAGAATGTCTATTGAAATATATTTTTTTTATTTATACTGAAAAATGAGATTATGTATAGTATTATTATTATAATGCTACAAAGTATGAGCATTATATATATATCTATTTCTGGAAGGTACGACATTTACAAATTGTTTACGTCAAATGGTTAATGAGAAAATCTTACAAAAAAGAAAGTCTTAAACCGGACAACAGTAAGTTACATTAAAAACTAAAGGGTACATTTGCTGAATTTTTCTTCGAAATGTATATATATTTTTTACATGAATCTGAACACAGCATGCAATTTTCTCGCGCACAAACTGTTTGCAATTGTCATTTTATTATAAATGTGTATATTATACTTTGTCTCTGAAGGAATATAATAAACAAAACGTCAAAGTAAAATATTAACATTCCAGATTCTCAGAAGAAAAAACCATCAAGGAGCATTTTGGGGGTAAACGTTGGTAAGATGATTTTTTAACATAATTTGAAACCTGCAGTTGACTGCTATGTCTAGTAAAGTTCTTGTGTGAGGTGTTGTAGCAATAATGTTACACCCTTAGGATACCAGGATATGCACCCTACAGATGTTAATAAAGTGGAATAATTACAATACCCTGGTATCCTGAAGACGTAATATTATTGCTACAAAAGTCGATTGCAAATGGCATAAAATTGCTAGTTGGAAGCTTTTTTTGTCTTTTGTAAAGTAATGCTTAGCAAGAAGGAATTTTCGGATTCAGCAGGTCTAGATTATACAATGAAAGTCCTGTTCCTCCAAAACGTCTCTTGATTTTTCAAGACACCCATATAGTTTCTTAACAATCCCGTTATATTCACACTTTTCGCAAAGACGCAAAATTATACTATTTGTGAATAAGTTGAAACTTATTTTAATTGACGTTTCCCGAGCGCATAACTACTTCAGTTTTTAATACACACATCTAATCTATAGTCAATCAATGGAAAATATTCATTTCCTTCCACATATTATGAGGCATGGAAATACAATTTTTCAGCGTTACCTGAAACTAAAAGGTAAGCTAAAATGAGTAAACAATACGACATCATGCTTTATTGTACTTAGCGATTAGAAACACGTCATATTGTTGTTGTTGTACAATTTTGTAATTAATCTTTAAACCCACGTCATTATGTTGTTGTAATTGAATTATAAAACTAAATCATACTGTTGTTGTTGTATTTTTAATTTAGATTATACGAAGATTATACCATAGTATCATTCTTTGTAATGAGGTAAGCTTGATGGTTAAGTAAAGCGTTTGCAAAAACTAAGAGACCAAATAAAATTTTTATTTTAAATAATAATAGCATGGAATTTCAAATTTAGGAACATAAGCTATAATTGGTAAAATATATTAGTTTTCTGTCGTGGTGTATTTTATAATACCATTCATATTTCAACGTATTCAGTGGCACACACTGAGCCAATTAAATTAATTTCATAGTTAGCTGTTTGCATAATAATTGTAATACCCCCCCCCCCTTCCCCGAAGAATAACCTCATCTTAAAATTAGTATTTCGTGTATATTAATACGGCCAAGGAACTGGTTTTGAAAATAGACTGTTTGGATTAAGTAGACCACCACCTCATTACAGGCAGCTAAAAAACACAATATCTTCTTGGAAAAAGAGAGGCAAATCTTCTGTTATCTAATTCTACATCGGAGGGGTCTTGGGATCTTTCTCCACATCTTATTATAGCCTCGAAGATGTCAAGGCGAGAACAGTGTAATTCAGGTCATTCTTATCCTCAGCTCTCATGTGACCACCGAATTCTGGGAAAGGTAATCAGGTCATTTTGAACTATAGACAGTAACTGAAGACAGTGTCTCATTAAAACGGATTGTATCTATAAAGAAACATTGCCAGAAATAAACGCAGGTCTTAGAAGTCTCAACTTTCACGAATAGCAAGAATTGTTTTGAAACATTTAGATTTGACTCAAACTTAGTATTCAAAGATTTTCTACGAAACAAAAGTTTAACTGTCCTAACACTCGTCAACAATATACTCATGTGTACGAACTTTATACAAAATTTTCCCCACTTCGTACGTATGCATTCGCATGTCATGAAGCTAAGGTGCTAATAAATTAGTAATAAACCAATATAAGTAAACATATGGAAGTAAAAACAATCCCTTACACGGGCAAATAACACAATTTGATAAAGTAACCAGTGCAATGTTAGTTAAAGTTAACGTAGATACCAATTCGTTAAGTCATGCTGCTTCAAATATAGTAAAAGTAATAAAATATTAGAATTAACAAAGAAGGTATAAAATGTGACGAAATATCTGAACGAAAATTAAATTATCCAACCAATAATTTCTATTTGGACAGTTAACAGAGACTATCAATCTTTATGCATTATCAAAGAGCCTACGTTAAGTTATAAACTGTGCAAATGTTTAACATGATGCTTTTTTTCCTGTTAATAGTCAATTAACAGGACTAATTAATGGAAGAAATATCTGATAATAGGTAGATCTCTGTAGGGTAATGATATACTCACTTGAACAATCGGTACTAGCCTGTCGGTAGGATAATGATATACTCACTTGAACAATCGGTACTAGCCTGTCGGTAGGATAATGATATACTCACTTGAACAATCGGTACTAGCCTGTCGGCAGGATAATGATCAACTCACTTGAACAATCGGTACTAGCCTGTCGGCAGGATACTGCTCTACTCACTTGAACAATCAGTGCTAGCCTTTCGGAGGGATAATGATATACTCACTTGAACAATCGGTACTAGCCAGTTGGCAGGATAATGATATACTCACTTGAACAATCGTTGCTAGCCTGTCGACAGGATAATGATATACTCACTTGAACAATCGGTACTAGCCTGTCGGTAGGATAATGATATACTCACTTGAACAATCGGTGCAAGCCTGTCGGTAGGATAATGATCTACTCACTTGAACAATCGGTGCTAGTCTGTCGGTAGGATAATGATATACTCACTTGAACAATCGTTGCTAGCCTGTCGATAGGATAATGATATACTCACTTGAACAATCGGTACTAGCCTGTCGGCAGGATAATGATATACTCACTTGAACAATCAGTGCTTGCCTGACAAACATTGTTTAATATCAGTTGTCGCTAATGGTTACTCAAGAGTTACTGCCGAAGGAAATTTCATTAAGATTTACAATGGTCAAAATCAATATAAGAGGGTAACAACTATTTACTTGGTATTTACTGTGTTCAGTAATAATGACACTGATAGAACTGTCACCAGTAATAATTCACAATGGGATTTTTTTATGTCGTAAAATCATAAACATGTGACATTTTCCACCGTTTTCCATTATTATGCCATTTTTTAATGGTGTCATTATTGCCAGAGTAATTTCTTCCAAGACTTATTCACTGTGTCCTAATAACCACAAACAGCTTACATGGCAAATGCTGGCACTACATACAAAAATGCTAGAAAACCACGACTTAGGCCTAACTTCTTGTTATGTATTCTAAACTAACAAGGATAATATTAAAAATGGAGTAGGCTCGTGTACAGTTAGACTACGCAAACAAAAATCTAATAGGGAGAAGATTAACATGTACTAGGCTATTGGAATTTGAAAGGTAAAGTCGAATTTTCTTCTATTTGTTATTATTATGACTCCGCTGAGAGACATGCTGCTTTCTACTGCTTCTTCTTTCTTTGGGGTTTTAGACCAATTTAGATTGGATTTGGTACAAAGATACTTTTCTACAGGTCTCAAATATTGACAAACACAAATGGTGAACTTGCCCATTTTTGGTCGTTTTAGGAGAGTCAAAATGTTAAATAAACCCCTAATTTTATGGTTCTATTCAATTACTTAGCCTTGTTACGACCAATTTACATGTAATTTGGTACAATAATACTTTTCTACAGTCAACGCACATCGAGAAACAAAAAAATTTTGGACTTGCTCACTTTTAGTAATTATAGGGGGGGGGGGTCAAGATGCCACAAAAAGCATAATTTTAAGGGTTTTTTGACAATTACTCTGCCGTATTTCGGACAATTTACATGGTATTTGGTATAAATATACTTTTTTTAATGATCCCAAACGGAGATATAGACAATTTTTAAATTTGTGTTTTGCTCAGTTTTTCAGCGAGGAAAGCACAATTTGGGGTTTTCGTGAACTATTCATGTGTTTGTCAATCAACATGGGATTTGGTATAAAGAGACCTTCTTGCAGGTCCCAAGTAGTGATATAGACAGTTTTCGATTTTTCTGGTGTCAGAATTGGTCATGTTGGAATTACGTAGCGGAGACATGTTGCATTCGCCCGCAAATTTTGGCCTCTTTAATTATTTAACGATTTATATATTTTAGGTTTCATCATGCTATTCACACAGATGACCTTGATGTAATGCCAACTTCAAGATACAACTTTTACTTTATGACAGCCAGTGGTCTGTCTTTATTAACCTTTTTTCAGTGTTTTCTTGCTTCATTAATAGCAACTTACTGTTGCAAACAGGAAATGGTAGCGAGTGGCTTCAAGAACCACAGCAAATCCTAATTAATAAGTTAAATTTTCCTATAAATATTGAGAAATAAATATAAAATGTACAGTCAACCAAAACCCTTGGATCATAGCGTATTTGCAATATGATTGTCTAGTATGCCGTTTACAACGTATTTTGTCATCCATGTATTATTTCAATAAGAAAAAAATACGCGTTTTTATGCAAAGGAGACTGACTGTAATGCACTGTTGCCATAAATGTTTGAGTTTCGATGCAATGGGTGCATGCAGCACAATAGGGAGCTCAGGTTCGCGCTAAGCAGCCATGATAAATTTTTCGCTAGATGCTACCGTTTCTTGTCAATTTTTCTTAGCGTAAGAAAATACCATTACTGAAGTGAACGCTTTTTTACAGTTGTCATTTCTATACGAAGTTCAAAGGGAAGATATTCAAATTATTCTACAAGGTACGATAAAACCATATATTTATATAATACTGACATTAACAAAAAATCAAACAACAACAAATATATATTCAAACACGTTCCTCTCTCTCTTTATACTTTTTATTTAGTTCATGCTCCTATCTTCAAAATATTTCTTTTTTCAATCAGGAGAAAGTTTCGTTTTTTTCGTGAAATTCCCCCACATAAAAAAGAAATATACTTGTTCTTAATAAGTTTTTTCCCCTAAGATTGACTGTTCATGCACAAACGAAGAATGATGGATCAATGTTGATATCGATATGAAATTTTTGGAATTGCAAAAAAGAAATAG
>NW_013665713.1:782812-787368 GCF_000517525.1 Limulus polyphemus
AAACGTAACTGTTAATATACCCCTACCTAGTTATTGGTGGTAGTACTACTATATTACTCGTAGAGTACCTCTCACGACTACTATGACATATATATATATATATATATATATATATATATACTAAAAATATCAATCTGCAGTTTGTGTCTGGTTTTTTTTTTGTCTCTCCTATATACAGTGGTCTGTCTTTATTACATTTAATAACTCTGGTCAAAATCAAACTGAAAAAGTAAGACCAGGCATCCGTTAGGGGTGGAGTGTATATGTATGGTGTACATTTCAGTTACTCCTATTACATTTTCATTCGTCATTACCAGTTTGAAATCTGAACACAATAGGTGTGTATGTATTGTTTGCTAATCCTTGGCCTAATCTATTTTGTTTTTCATGACAGAATTCTAATGGATTCAACCTAGACATAATTTAATTGTCACTTTAATGCACTCTCCTCTGATCTAGTTGTTGAAATATTTAAAATTCATGGTAGTTACAGCATTAAAACCCTGCACAAAATTAGTAGAAGAAATCCTAGAACAAACTTAGTACTTAGCAAAATACTGACATAAATATGAAACAATAGCTGTATTACTTTATTGTAGTAACCTTGTTGACACTCAGATCTACAGATATTTCTTTAGACTTACTAAATGTAATTGGAAATTATTTTAGTGATTTTGTATTGTTGATATTCAGGATCTTTTTATTAGTTGGATTCTATGTCTGAAACTTAAAAAAAATTCAATTTATCCAAACATCCAGAAAATAATTGTTTTGTATGACCCACATTTGCCACTCATTTGAAGCCTAATGCAAATCTATCCTGTTACTGTAATAATGCTTCATTTCTCAGGAACTGATACTCAAGTTAATACTAATTCAAAATGCATTAAAAGCATTATTATGTTTTCAGTTAAAACACCTTCAAACAGTTATTTGTGTGTGTTCTGTGTGTTGGCAGGTTAAATTTGAAACATTTTTTTGAAGACAATCTTCAAGATTTTGACTTTGGGAAGGGGAACTATGCAACCTTTACTTTAACTCTTACAGCACGGGCTCAATCCCTGGAACCAACCTCATAACTGTTCTATGATTGTTATAGTTTTCATGCTATAACTTTTTAAATCAGTAAGCATATGTTAATTAAATTTGGCAGATTATCAGTACTTTCATACACAAAATATCAATTATTTTTTTATCAAGTCTTAAGGTTTGTTAGCAATGTTTTTCTCATTCCTTTATTTTTCTTTTTGCATGTTGCCTATCCAACATGTAAAGTATTTTTCATTTTAATATTAAAAATACTTTTATGCATCAGAAAAGTTTCAAATTTCACATGCAAAATCCTTATAATGTCCAGATAGTTATCAAATGTTTTTTAAGAAAAAAACTCTATATTTTATCTTTTATTTTCACTAACTATTCTCTCTACAGGTTTGATAGATTTGACCGATATTGTAACCACCATAAAAAATTAGAACAAGAAAACAAATGTTTAGACTAAATAGCTTAAATCTCATAACATTCTACATTTATTATTCTTTATTATATTGACCTTTCAGCCATGCCTGGCTAACAATACAGAAGTTACAATGATGCGGTCATGTGCTCTCATGTTACCATATCCAATAATATAAAACTGACCTTTAGTCTTTACAAAATGACATGTCTTGGCTGTGTTTTAGTAGACTAGTATTTTGTAAAATACAGTCACATTTCAATTATTATACATTATATATGTATATAGATTATTGCTATTTAGAAATAAGTTCTTAAACTTATTTTTCTTAAAACATACAACAGTAATTAAAGAAGTAAAGCAAACAATTATCTCTTCTAGTTACAACCTTTGTACTGGGTTCCTTTTTGACATAGGTTGCTAAGTCATTAAAAATTTCACACGTGGAGGATATCAAAACAAAATAATATTTTTTAGGTTTTATATATATATATATATACTAAGATGTATTTGGGTCTGCAAAAATATGGAATTTCGAGCAGATTAAAAACACACCCTACCTCCTTGAAATCTTGGTTCGAAAGAATGAGATGGTGCCCTAACACATGAAAATGGCTGAGAATGCCACTAGGAGGCATTCTGAGCTTTCGAATGGTTATTCAAACGTCATATAATGAATTAAAAGTGTATATAAGGGACTGTTTCTAAAAATGGAAAAAGATGATTAAGGTCACCGTGTTTGATTCATTACATGAGTGATATATCAGCAATTAGAAAAGATAAGAGGTTCTTATTTTATATTCTAGCTTCTGAATATTGGTAATTTGAGTTCCTAATTCGTACAAAACTATAGGCTTTGTATTTTGACATCATAAACATCTAATTTGAACCAGTGCTGCATTCAACATACCACATGACACACAAAAATCAATGTTTAACAGTGTTTTTTAATATTTACTTTTAAATTAAGAAATTGAGTAATGTATAGTATTAAAATTTGAATTATAATCTACAGTTTGATACAAAACTTACTGACCTAAATTCATGAAATAGTAGTTCAATAAAGTTTTGAATATGAGTCAACAAACTCGATGACATGGCCTTTGACCCGTGACCCATCTGGAGAGGGTCCTTTAATAAGAAGCATTGTGAGAATGTTTAAAAAAAGAAAAAGGAGACCAACTGTTGTCACATTTTACTTGCTGTCCAATTGGTTTAGTCATAATGTTTGGCTGACATCTCATATCAGTCCAATGCTATTTTCCTAACTGGTTCAGTACTCATCTACTTCTCATGCTAGATGGAGTTTTAATAAAAAAAGCTGAAGCCCAACCTCTCATTAATTCATCACTTGTCACTGAGTTATTTCAGCTTTGGAGGAGTTCCACTCCTCATCAGTAACACTGGTCAAGATCAAATTGAAAAAGCAGGACCAAGATATTTATAAGAGTGGAGTGTATATTATATGTATGGTGTTTTTAGTTGTCTTTTACTCACCACAATGAACCTATGTAACATTGATGCTACTAATTTATTTTTCTAAATTATATAGCAGATGAGCCACTTAAAAGTATAAACAATAAATAAGAAGCCCAATTTAACATCTGATTCACCACTTGTCACCGAGTTATACTGATTTTGAATAATTCCACACCTCATCAGCAACCTTAACCAAAACAAAACTGGAAGAACGAGGCTAGGCCTCGGATAGATAGTGTTGGAACGTATATAATATTCATGTTGTTTTTAGTTCTTTTTTTGCTCACTTCAGTGAATTTGTATTTATATATATGGGTGGAGTTAAACAAAAACAAGTATATTTCATACAATTACTAATAATACACCTGATGTACTATAGGCCATTACTTGTACCACAGAGTATTAATTGAGTTTTCTATTAATCATCAACTATATCCAAGATTTTTGAAACTTATGGTATTTATTCATCTAGTAAAATGTTAAAGTAACTGACCTCATGACAAATGTATAGAAACTGCAGTAGTATTTGTTTTCATTCTTAAGCATGTTAAACACATCAGGTCACATAAAATGTAGTTAGACATCATTATCAAAACAGTTTATTACCTTATATGTTCATAATGGAGATGTCAAAATGGAAAAGAGTTTAAATAAAGCTACAATAAAGATTTTAGAGAAAGAAATTATTGACAACATCATTATTGCTGTAAAGAAAAATGTGTATAATGTAAAAGAAAGTTATACTAGATGAATAATGTTGTTTTTACTATTTAAAAATAATGTTACATGTCCTCTACTGCTACCTTCTACAAACCAGTGTAAGAATTCAAATTAATAAGTCTTGAATAAGCTAAAAAAGACAATATTTTACCACTAAATTAAAAGATATGTTTGAAAGCTAAGCATCCTTTACGTCTTTTTTCTGTTGGATAATTAAATCTATTAAAAATAAACATCTCCAAAAGATAGTTGTACTTGTAGAAAAAAAAGAAAAGTAAACCACTACCACATTTTACCTCCTTAATGATTAGCAGAATCACAGGTACTATTTTATTTATTTGTTTTTTGAGTTATTTTTAATAATGAAAAATGGTAGAATGTTTTGACTGCAAAATCATTTAAATTCATACATTGAACTACTTTAAACACAACTAGTAATTAGAAACATTCTTATTCAGAAATTACCCTATGAGTAGTGAAACCAACACATTCATACACTGAGCTACTTGAAACAACTAGCAACTGGAAGGCATGCTTGTCTGTAACTTACCCTATAAGTAGCGAAACCCAAATTTTCTTACCTATGGAAGACAAAAAAGTGTAAAGTACAAACTTTATCTGCACGAGTGCAATTTTCTAAGAAGTCTTTGCTGTAGCAAATACTTTTATACTACATATTAGAACAGAGAAACAATCACTTGATGAATAGAAGTTTAAAATACAATAAGAAAATATCATAACTGGAAGAAAAGTTACACAAATGACTATCTTTATGCATTCCGTTTATGTTTTTTCAAATATTTCAACTAATATTTACTATTAACTTACAAATGAAATAATAATTACTGATTACATGAATGTTTAAATGTTTAAATCAGTTATGTTTATGTTACTACAGATA
>NW_013665713.1:788409-798321 GCF_000517525.1 Limulus polyphemus
GTATATATATATATATATATACACATAAAAGAACATCAAATTTTGATGGACTTTTGGACACTTTAACTTAATATTACATAATAACTAATGAAGAACTTGTGTTACATTTTATAAGTTTTCTACACTGTGCACTACTTTTTAACTTTTATATAGTGTCATGCGTAAACCAAAAGTATTGGTTATTGTCCTCAACAAAAAAGTAACGAATTAAAAAACCATGCCACAAATACACTGTCAATAGCACTACTATTTCCAAGTTAAAATATGATACATCATTATTAGTATTAAGTTTATTCTAGACATTATTTAAAAGCACATTAAGTGCCTATCAGTGGACCACCACCTGCTTGTTATTTATATTATAACCACACATAAGATCATGTTTTTACCATATCTTTTTGATTATCCAAGAAAGAAACTTGTATACAAAAAAACATTAACTGGTGTAGCACATGTATTATTTCTGTTATGAATCATGTACTCCCTAAGATGATATGTTCACTATCAAAATGTAGAAATTAAGAAGGTAGTATAAAAAGAACAACGTACAAGTATGTGGACTCTCTTCTCACTAGCTGACCCAATTTATATTCCTATCAGTAGTTAACAATCTTGCTAGTGGAAGCTTAAGCCTTGTACCAGACAACACAAATGAACATTGTAGCTGAGTTAGTGGAAGCTTAACGCTTGTACCAGACAACAAAAATGAACATTGTAGCTGAGTAAGTGGAAGCTTAAGGCTTGCACCAGACAACACAAATGAACATTGTAGCTGAGTTAGTGGAAGCTTAAGGCTTGCACCAGACAACACAAATGAACATTGTAGCTGAGTTAGTGGAAGCTTAAGGCTTGTACCAGACAATACAAATGAACATTGTAGCTGAGTTAGTGGAAGCTTAAGGCTTGTACCAGACAACACAAATGAACATTGTAGCTGAGTTAGTGGAAGCTTAAGGCTTGCACCAGACAACACAAATGAACATTGTAGCTGAGTTAGTGGAAGCTTAAGGCTTGCACCAGACAACACAAATGAACATTGTAGCTGAGTAAGTGGAAGCTTAAGGCTTGCACCAGACAACACAAATGAACATTGTAGCTGAGTAAGTGGAAGCTTAAGGCTTGCACCAGACAATACAAATGAACATTGTAGCTGAGTAAGTGGAAGCTTAAGGCTTGCACCAGACAATACAAATGAACATTGTAGCTGAGTAAGTGGAAGCTTAAGGCTTGCACCAGACAACACAAATGAACATTGTAGCTGAAGATAAATCACCACTAATACTTATTTTACTAATTTTCTTGTAGCCTTTTTTTGTTGTTGTTGTACTGACACAATTACTTCCAGTGACAACATTAGTTAATTGTGTTTGTTAAATAAGATAGCTGACAAATAACAATTAGGCTATCAATGCCTTGCCAATTGTTAGGTCTTACTTAACACCTTATCCACAAGATGGGAAGAGTAAATATTAGTGTAATAACTTTTACTCCCCCATTTTTGTGAACTTTGTATAAACTATGCAACATATAACTGTCAATGAATACATTTTCAAAGTTAATTTTTATTATAAAAACATGAACAAATAAAAATAGCTCGCAAATGAATTTACAAAGCGAATTAGAAAAATGCAATTTTATGAATAACAGAATACTATTACAAGGTTGTGAGGTTTTTAAAAACTTTAACTATAAATATACTTAAATATTTTAAATACAACAATATTTAATCAACAAAATTAACAACTCATAAATGTAAGTCAGTCTATGTCAGGAGTTGTTTTTTGCTTTCATTTAAAGATACTAAGCAATCATAAAGTAGTTGATTTTACTAGTATATAACTACATGTTAAATATGCTGGGTCTTAAAGTAATGGTATATTATGTTAAGTATGTGTACTTATGACTCAATTTTTCTATTAATATATCGCATGTAAGTAGCCATTTTTTAGCAACATTATGAGGAAGAAAATATTTCTATTTGGGCTATTATGTTTTAAAATACTTAAGCCTAAAACAAAACTACCAGGTTTCTTTTTAAATTTAGAACTCTCCTGTATTTTAAATTACATTAGTAAGGGCACTCACCCCAAACTTTGCACCTACTTCCCTAGCCAAATCAGATAATGAGCAACCCCAGTCCAAGATTTTTTTTCCCTGCCAGGAACTACCATCACTAACAAAAGCATACATTATCTAAAAAATTATAAATAGAATGGTTAAATATGCTATCTATTCCATGCACGCTACTTGTGTGCGTGTGTGTTTATATGTTCACCTGTTTATTTTTATATCTCCACAAAGAAACTATTATAGCATCATGACTTTCTTGAAACCTAGTTTATTTTTTTTTATCAAGAAACTTGGTAATGTCTTTCATTCAGCAAATAACTTTAACCCTGGAATGTTCATTTCATCATTTAGTAAATATCTTTAGTAATACTAAATTTTTGTCAAATAAGGTTTAAATCTAAAGCAAGTTCAGGAATGATTTGGATTTTCAGTTTAATTTTAATATAGATATTTAGAAAGCACAAAAAGTAACTCAGCTTCAAATTACTTACACATTGCCATACCTCAATTTGCTTTTCATACTCTTCAAAACTTAACATGCCACTACACATTACTGTATCTTAACTTACTTTCACTCTTCATAGCTTTTTAAAGCTCCAAAATATTCCACATTATTGTATTTTAACTTTTTCTCTTCAAAACATAAGCTTCAAAATATTCCTCAGTTTAGGGACTAACATGCTCTTAATAAATTGTTAAAAAAGATTGAAAATTATAAATGTTACTAATAGTGCTTTTTTCAAATACATCTATCATTATTTAAGGCTTTAAAAGCTATCATATCACCTGATATATCAAATTATATCACTAGAAAATTATAAATGTTACTAGTAGTGCTTTTTTCAAATATATCTATCATTATCTAAGGCTTTAAAAGCTATCATATCACCTGATATATCAAATTATATCACTAGAAAATTATAAATGTTACTAATAGTGCTTTTTTCAAATATATCTATCATTATTTAAGGCTTTAAAAGCTATTATATCACATAATTACATCACTTAAATTTAATGAAGTTCTTGACTGAGACTTCCAGTTTACACACACGTATATAAATGTTTAATCATAAAAGAAACCTTACAAAAACTTCATTAATCCCACATTTGTAATTAGTTATAAAGCCTATAAACTTTCATTCACTGATTATCAATGTTACACTGTGATGTACTGATGTAAATGATTCTACTACATATAATATCTTAATTATTACATGACTAGCTATAGACTGCCACACCTACCACCAGAATCAATAAGGATTATTCATCTTTATCAATGTATAATTTGGACATGTTTATTTGCTGGTTGAGCATAGAGCTACACACAATGGGCTACCTGTGATGTGCCTACCATGGGTACTGAAACCCAATTTTTACATTACAAGTATAAACTATTCTCCACAGGTCATTTGTCTGGTGCAACTATCAAACTTCCAATACGAAACCAGTGAATATGTATTATAAATAAAAGCATTTATAAGTTTTTAATTGATAAATACTATATTTTTCATATCAATCAAACAGAGAATTTAGTCATCCAAGAGAAAGTTATATAAAAATTCTATGAGGAGAACCCTGATATGGAGTAATTTTATGAGAGCCAAGCTGTGGTTAATAACTGTGTCCATATTCATAAGTAGCTCACTTAAAATAATGATAACTTATACTTCTATTCAAGTTCACACAAATATGTTTGTTAGTTGTGAACATAAGTATTTTGATCACATTAAGACAGCAATGGTGTTCGAAGATGTGTATTTAAAAACTACACCAAGCCAGTTCATACATACAAGGTCATATACAGTACAACTGACCTGGCACTACTTAATTGTTCATGAATAAGTTACCTAATAAGAAACTTTTATGTTCTCATAGAAATGTTTAAGTAACTAAAAGTGCAACATTTCAGCCCGTAAGAACAGGGTATTTTATGATTAACAACAATTACAAATTCAAAGTGTAATGGTTATTCTCGGCAGTGTAGATGTCGAATTATAAGTATTTCATATTTGTGACAAACTGTTTAAAAAAACATTAAAACAATACACATGCATGGTACAATTACCTGCATTATAATTGGTTAAGACAAAGGGGAGTTCTTGCATGTTTTCAAACTGTTCATCATTAAAGTTCTTTAATTTTTCTTAAGTTTAGATTAGTTTCAATGAATAGATTTTTGATGTTTTCAAGTATGAAGTTTGGGGTTTATTTGTATGTTCAAAAACATAGGATAGTCCTTTAAGTGTTTTTGGATTATTGTGTTCAGTTCTTTTCCAGTATCACCTAAAATGATAACATGTGTCACGTTTGATTTCATATATTTTTTCCTTTGATCTAGGATAATTTTTTCTGATCATGTTTCAAATTTTTATTCACAATATTTTTTATGATTAATATACTGATGCTGATGTTATGCTTTTCGATGAGGCATTTCCATATTCTGGCAAGGTTTTTTTTTGCTGACATGCTCAATACGAGGGATATTGATTGTGACGGAGTTTTCTTGTTTTCTGTTTGATTGAATAATTCCTTTTTGGTTTCATTAAAAAATTTTTATGGACGAACATCTCAAATATTCTCCTTGATTCGTTGTTTAATATATTATTGTGGGTACATTGATAAAGTACAATTTTACTTGTACATTTTTGGGTTTCAAGTTTTTGTTGTGGGTGGTGCAAGATTTAAAGTCTACAGTATCATCCTGAGCTTGAAGGTTTGCTAAGAGCAGAGGTGTCAAATTCAGTTGATTTTCTGATGATGTGAACATTTTAATTACTTAAAGGAAACATTTCCACTGAAAAGCTGTTCACTACATTAACTTTTAACAAATATTTGTAACTATAATTTATATTTTTTAGATAATCAATTCCTTAAAAGAAAGATACTGACTTAAATGAATTTATGACCTCTTATAACTGTGATTTGCTATAGCAGCTATGTTGTTTCTTTTGTACAGTTGTGAACTGGCTTATACTCCCAAATATAGCTAGTGCCATCTACTGGCAATTGAATTAACTTATAGCTTATATATATATAATTGTTTAAATTAAGAACACATGAAAACTTAAGGTTGTTATTTTGAGTTAAAGAAAAAAAAATTAAGAAATAAATAACATATGTTTAAAAACAAAACAAATGTATTTATGTAATCAAACACCTACTTTGTAAGAATCCAAAATACTGTGCTATATATATATATAATTGTATATCTCCATAACTGTCAATCAGTTACACTTTATACCCAACTCCAAAAATAATTGTGATAGAATAGTTCTTCTAAGAAAGCTTTAAAAGTAAACCTTAAAGCATATTATAAACTAAGTTACCTAGGTATGCATCATGAATTATCAGAGTTGTGATCTAAATGTTATTAAAAAGCCTAAATGAAATGATTTCTTTTGTAAAGAAGGACTAGCAAGGTCATTAACCAAAATTAAATATTACAGTATTCACATAGTAAGTATCTTACTGAAATGCATAGAAAAAAAATTAAATTTCCTGACACCAATTTCAGGTCACTGGGGTTAAAAACAAAGTTTTGTTTTGTTCAAAAGGGGAGCTGTTGTGTATAAAAGAAATTTTGCATATACGATAAAGGTGATTACAAGTCACTTTAATATGTTTGACCAAGATCTTGTATATTATGATTCTATTTGAATATCTTGTCATTTTACAAAATTCTCTCTGAGAAAAGAAAAGGAATCTACTACTGAAAGAAGTAAAAAGAAAAGGTCAGAATTTCCTCATCTCTTACCATAATGCCAATTCTACTCTTTTTAATATACCAACTATCTAAGAAATACAAATTTAGGAGGGGTCAAAAGCCAAGAAACATAAGCGAGACAAAATGGTACAGTTCTGTGAATATCATGCAAGAGGTGAATTTGGACTATTTGAGTTTACACACACACACACACATACATACATATATATGGCTTTGTTTTATTCTTGGAGATACCTTAGAGTCTTAAAGGTCACTCCCAATGAATACTTTTCTATTGTCCTAGTCTTGGTCTGTTACTTACCCATGTACTTTTTTCATATGTAGATTAACCAATTAATTTTTGGGGATAATATTTTTCTTATTTTTAGCATATTATTTACACTTCTTACATCATTAAAAATAATTCTTTAGTTGTTGTTGTTGTTTTTATTTTAACAAAGCTACAAAATGGTTTATTTAAGCTCTGTTCGCTACAGGTAATCAAACCTCGAATTTTAGCGTTTAAGTCCATAAAGTTACCGCAGACCCACTGGGGAATAATTTAGAAATAGTAGTGAGGCATGCTTAATAAAATATCACAAGTAGTATATGGGATTGATGATCTTGCTTGATGGATATGTAAATACTGGGTAGTTGAATATTTGATACAGTATTTCAACTTGATTGGTATCAAATTTACCGGTAACATACATTTAAGGAACTTAAGTCTTTTATTAAAAAATAACTTTTTGAAGAAATTTAGATTACTAATCAGCCCAATTTCTTTTAACAGCGTTTTTTAATTTTATGAAAATTTTATACAAAATGCATTAAGTGCACAGCGTATACTTGATCACAAAATGTTTGGAAAACCTAACTTTTTCACTGCATAACTTAAAATTTAAGTCTAAAAAATTGTGGTCTCATTTAATAAATATTTTCGTAAATGTTTGGGCACTATCCCGCCACCTATTGGCTTTTAAGAGTAGCATTTTAAAGTTATTAACATGAGAAACCATGCAAAATATTCTTAAAAACAAAGTTGAATAATAAACATTTTTTGGACCGACGTGCCAGATTTTTATGGAACAGTTCGAGTTGTCTGTAGACAAGATTAAGTCATGGTATTATTGTTATATTCAGTTGTTTTTATGAATAGTTTAATAGCAACAAACACATACACACACATATATATATTAAATCATAAAAATGATAAAACATATATATTTGATCATTAAAATAAAGCCCAATGTTATATCAAAATACGGTGATTGCTACAAATCCTTTAAATTATAAAATGTAACTTTCCATAAACTCTGCCCACAGCCTTAATATTTTTCAACGCTTACACCCAACCCTACAAACAATTTTCAACTTCCCCCTCCCGTTGTTTATCTTCTACTGCACACTTTGTTGGCGTGTTTTCATTCCTCAATGTTGTTTCTGTTGTTAGAATGGAGATCCATTGTTTAAGATGGTATCTAACATGACAAAATACACTTGCAAAGTAAACTATCTGTAGTTTATATTTACAGTATTTCAAAAAAAACCAACCCCCTTACAATTATTTTATTACAAGTTACAGTTTTTACAGTATGGAAGATTATTTTTTAAAAACGGGTACGACGTTTCGATCACTGGTGCGATCAAAAGTCAAGTACACTTGTGTACATCAATTATACATTATATGCGAGGTATAAGCATTTATGTACTTGAAAATTATTGCAAAAGTGATCGAATCATCGTACCTGTCCTAAAAATAATCTTCCTTTCTATAAAAAGCTGTAACTTGTAATAAAATAATACTTAAACAGGAAGTAAACTCAAAACTAAACTATTAACCCTTTACAACGTTTAAACACAAATTTACATTTATTATCATACAGATCTTTCGTTAGTCTCATTTTTATACAGATTGTTATTCATTAAACATGCTAATGTTGCATGTTATTTTACGAATACAGCTAATTCGATACTTTCATATTAACACTTCGGCAAACATATATAAAGTTACATGTTATTTACTTGTATACACGAAGACCACACGACTGTAAAGTGCTGCCATCTCACGACTAAAATAGTAGTTCTATAAATGAATTGAAAAGGAAAATAAATCGGTTAACTAACACAAATATGAGTTTGAAGTCTAATTTGTCCGCTTTGGCGAATAATCAGAATGAACACATTACTCACACGACAGTCTGGTTAATTAGTATAGTGGAAATTAAAAGACTACTTAAAGGCTATCTACACAATAGTTCCCGTTTTATCTAGCCAATTTAACAACAAGATTCATATTAATTTGGATATAATATTAATGTTGAAAATGTGAAGATGTATTACACGAATAGTTTCTACATGACGGTACCTTTACCTCTCTATCTATGTAGCTTAAAAATATCCAACCATGTAACCAGTTCTAAATTTTTAAACAAATATCAATTTTCATGAAACCCGAAATATGTTGACTGAGGCTATAAACAGAAGGCAGTAAGAACTATACACCACCACATGAAATGAAATCTGAATTGCTAACGTCATCAACTTACCAGTTTTTCACAATTAGAAAGACCTTGACGGTGACTAACGAGTTATCATAAAATGGATGAATCATGCTCTTTCAAACGTCTAGATTGTTATTCATAAAATTCCTCAGTGAATAGCGATGCATAAAATTACCTAAAAGCGGGAGAATGAGTAGTATTGATAAACGATTTTATTAACAGAGAACCTAAAACGGTGGCAACAGAAACGCACACTTTTATCTCTTAACTGCGGGTGTAATTGTAATATTGATAACTTTATTATCAGAGAACCTAAAACGATGGCCACAGAAACGCACACTTTATCTCTTAACTGCGAGTGTAAGTGTAATATTGATAACTTTACTATCAGAAAACCTAAATTGGTGGCAACAGTAACTCGTGCACTTCCTCTGCAATGGGATCCATAACCACTGAAAATAAGTAACACTGTAACAGAAAATAACATTTAATATATAAACCAAATTATCCAACCACGTTTCTAGGAACAGACTATACAGCTCCATATACATCAATGTTCTCTAGTTGAGGGTAATCAAAGAGGATATACGGCCCCATATACACCCTTGTTCTGTTGTTGAGGCTAATCACAAGAGAGGCTATAGGGTTTCACATACATCAATGTTCTCTAGTTGAGGGTAATCAAAGAGGCTATACGGCCCCATATACACCATTGTTCTCTAGTTGAGGCTAATTCCAGAAGAGGCTATACGGCCCCATATACACCATTGTTCTCTTCTTGAAGCTAATCACAAGAGACGGTATAGGGTTTCATATACATCAATGTTCTCTAGTTAAGGCTAATTCCAGAAGAGGTTATAAGGCCCCAGATACATCCTTGTTCTCTAGTTGAGGCTAATTCCAGAAGAGGTTATAAAAGGCCCCACATACATCCTTGTTCTCCAGTTGAGGCTAATCCCTAAAAGAAGCTAACATGTGTAGTAAATACCTATCTTGTTTACACGAAGACTAACGGTGTCCAAGATCATGCGAAACAGGTATTTCGTGTACCTTTGTTTCCAAGAAGAAGTTTGCTCTCTATAAACTACGTATTGTAAAGTATAAGTGATATCGGTATTTCGTTTCATGGGGATTAAGTTGGTAAAAAGTACCATGTCATGTAAAACCGTGTTTTTAATAAGTCAGGACTTGCTTGTATAGAGAAGCACTGGTTTATAAAAAGAAAATGAAAAAAAAAACGGTGTATCATGAATTAAACGTTAATTAAATTTCATGAAGGGAAAATGTGATATAACGTAAACAGAAATCGTGCAAAATAAACACGTAATAAAAATGTTCTACGGAAGAGTGAAGCACAGAATTCATATCATCACGATCCGACTACGAGACACGAGCTTTATACAGAATATCCGGCGTAACTTGTTTCCTAGGAGCGAACAAAACGAGATTATAGTAAATATACCTGATAATTACGTACGGCACCTATACGGAACACATTAATACATTGTCAGCGAAAACAACACGGAGAAAAGTAAGTTCTATCAGTGATGACCACAGCATGAAAACAGTCACAGAATTCTAAACTTACGTTGGTGGCTAGACACTATTAAAAAAAATCACATGGAGATACTATAC
>NW_013665713.1:798791-820535 GCF_000517525.1 Limulus polyphemus
TGGGGTACAGTACCCGAAAGTTATTCAAACACGTGTAACACAGTACCTGGAAGTTATTCAAACACGTGTAACACAGTACCCGGAAGTTATTCACACACGTGTAACACAGTGCCCGGAAGTTATTCACACACGTGTAACACAGTACCCGGAAGTTGTTCACACACGTGTAACACAGTTCCCGGAAGTTATTCACACACGTGTAACACACGATTTGTTTTTTCAAACATTAAAACGAGATTTATCTATTGTCTTGACGCTACGATTGTGGAATCCTCACAAAGACGTGCCACCCTACCTTATAAGTAAGCAATTTAATTTAAAAGTTTAATAGGAGGTACGACACAACGCTAAATTTTAATAAAAGTAAAACGCATTTTGTTTTCTCGAGCACAACTTCAGCATTAAATGTCAAAGAATGTACACAATGTTCACCAAGTTCCATGCCAAATTACATGGTTCTCACCGAACTACAGGTGACGTATTTTTTAAAAGAATGTACACGATGTTCACCAAGTTCCGTGTCAAATTACAAGGCTCTCACCGAACCATATGTTATTCAATTTTTAACACCTGCCACACGAGTCAGCCCGATATCATGTTGTGGATTTTTAAAAAAAAAGGCATTCCGGAAAGGTGCGAGTTGTTTTAATTAAATAAAAAGAAGGCGTTTGTCACTACTTGCGAAGTCTAGGTCCATCGACTAGACCCATGACCTCACCCGACACCATGCTAGCTAAGATGAAGAAGTTAACTTGTAAAGTAAAACGATGTAGCAAGCAAACACATTTGAAACGTTCTAGATGTGATTGTGAATGTGGTGGCTTAAGTGTAGCGATTAAGCTAAACCGTGGGTCCAGTTCGGATGTGGGAAGAACTTATTGAATAATATCCCAATCGATTTGACATAGCAGTTGAATTGGAAATTCGTCATTTGATTACTGCATTGACATCGAAAAGAGGAGAAAAGAAAACGTCCACAATAGAATAGGTGTCTTCAAAAAGGGGGATTGAAATCATATATAAGAAATTACTAGTTTCAATATTGTGTAAAACTAAAGGTACAGTAAAGGCCAAAGATGCAGTGTTGAAGTTGATGCATTACAAGATAATTTCCCTAGCGATTCTCAAATTAAAAATGCCATCTCTGCAATGAAGAATAAATATAAGAAGAGTGGTATAACGCCCAGTATGGTATCACCATAGTATAATCCATGTCATGTTTTCATTAATATTTAGCTCCCCCCCCCCCCCCTTTAGGTAGAAGTTGTGCCGAGCTTCATTCATTAAGATCAATCGGAATAACTAACCCTAAATCACCGGTTTCACCCCCCTGTTGACCATCCTAGGAACAGTTTTAAAAAATGCTGGGCTGGCTCGTGTGGCAGGTGTTAAAAGAATGTACACAATGTTTACCGAGTTCCAAGGCAAATTTGAGGGTTCTCGCCTGAACACAGGGGACTCGTAATTTTTAACCAAAATTTTCAATTTGTGGCCACTCTTTTAAATGAACAAGTTCTATTCTGCTCAATGTTTGTTAAGAAATGAAAATATCTCTCAAGTTTATATCACCCCTCTTTCTATACATAGTTATGTACACGCCAATGAGAAATTTCAAACTATCAATTTCCTTATAATGCTAAAAATCGGGCTTCGATACCCATGATGAGGCACGGCATAGATAGCTTATTGTGTAGCAAAAAACGTTATTTTTTTACACTAGAAATACCCAACGCACATGGCGGACCACTTTTACAATGTAGACGCACTGTAAAATAAATTTCTGCTTCTCTACTGTTTTGATCTTGTGGAAATCGTAATGACTAACTCACGTCTGCGGGCTTCTAACGCTAGAAACCTTATTTCGATACCCATAGTGGCCAAAGCACAGATAGTTCAAGAAGAAAAAAACATAACGAAGGGCATTTTATTATGTTTATTGCTGTAAATATGACCGCACAGGAGCCCAAAATATACATAAAATCCTTAATTAGGCCTAAATAAAAAAATGAAAAAGGTAACTGGGTGTACTGGAACAAAGTATAATCCTACCAAGTGTGAAGTCAATCACCCCAGAAATGAAGGAATGGCGGCCGATTTAAAAGTGTTTGGAGGAAGAAGAAACAATAGAAAAACAGTATGTCTTCTTCCGGAGGTAAATAAAAGAATATAAAATCACATACAAGCCATTTTACTAAGTAAGAACAACTTACACTGGATTAAGTGCACGGTATTATTATGTTTATAAATTTAATGCTGGAGTAAACTAACACGTGAATGTTATGCACAGTTAAGGTGCTGTAGGTTTGGGTTATTAACACTGAAATACTTGTACGATTCAAAGAAACTTACTCCAAATTTCTTGTTCAATTATTTATAAATTGTACAAGTTTACTCGCAGCACCGCGTGTGTAAAGCATAGCTTTATTTCATTACCGTTCTACACCACCAGTACTCGTCTTGTGTGTAGAGGCATAGCTTTATTTCATTACCGTTCTACACCACCAGTACTCGTCTTGTGTGTGAAGCATAGCTTTATTTCATTACCGTTCTACACCACCAGTACTCGTCTTGTGTGTGAAGCATAGCTTTATTTCATTACCGTTCTACACCACCAGTACTCGTCTTGTGTGTGAAGCATAGCTTTATTTCATTACCGTTCTACACCACCAGTACTCGTCTTGAGATTCTTCTTATCAATAGCAGCAGAACACAACCAGTTTGAAATTGATTCTCCTTGTTGCTGTGGTAAAAACAATTCTTGATTAATTAACTTGTCAAAATACACGAACTTGTCTGTCTTTCATAACAGACTTACGGATGCCTTCACCGGAAATAAGGTATTGAACAGCTTTTACACACACACACACACACACAAATACCGTTACTGAATTCTATATAATTCTATAGTTTTATAAAATCGAAACAAAAGTTTTGTGCATCACAACTGATATCAATGTATTTCGCAGGATCCAGGGTTTGCAATAGTACCGGCGGTACGAGGTTGCCGGTTCCAGTACTCGAGCATTCCTAATCATGTGACTTGAGCAGTTAGAAATTCAACTACTCTTCCCAATGTGTTCTCGTGGGAAAATACTTTTTCACATCAAACCAATTTGTCAACTTCTGTAAGCCCACGTGGTATGATGATTATGGCAACGAATCAATTGGAATCTCGGCTTTCTATGGTTATAAATTTAACGAGAGCCGGCGTCAGAAAAATCTATTAGCAAATTGTAAATTAGAGCATGTCAGATGTACTGAATATTCATTGATTGCTCTTTAACCCCATTACATTGAAGAATACAAAAATATAGCTTCAGAATGTTGATCACGAAATTATAGAGCATATTTTACGTTACATTTCGTAGTTTTCTAGTGGGTGGACAAACAAATCCAGAAGAGGAGACGGCCCAAGAACAAATATCCAAATTCTCAATCTACGGGAATTTGAGGTTGTTTTTAAATATTTCCTTATACAATTAAGAACTTAAAACTTGTATAGCCCTTGATCCAGCTAATGATCACATAGCAGACTAAGCCGTCTCGAATTTAGATGGAGAATAAAATCCTTACATTACTGGCTTCCCCGCTTTGTCTGTCGAAAGCTTGGTGTTTGAATAGAAACTCAGCTATCAACATTATACCTTTCCTTTAGTTAACTTTACAATACTACTTTTATGACTATTTTACAACAGAATAACATTTTACGATTCGAAATCCTGGTCCTATTTGTTTTGCCAGTGAGGAAGCCAGTACAGTATGGATTTTAATCTCCATACAAAGTCAAGACAACTTAGTTTGCTAGGTGATCATTAACCGGATCAAGTGATATGTCCACTTCCATTCCTATCTTGTTTGGTTCCCTTTTTTCAAGTTCAGTAGCCATTCTTACATAGCGTGGCTTGCTAGGTTATAGAATGTATTCTAAAGCTTTATAAATTTTACACAGAATAATAATGAAATAGGTAGTCAAAGATTGTGAAGATTGTTTTGTTCTATCAAATGATGATAAAATTAGTTACCATAGTACTAGGTAGGCGCTAGGCCTGTTGAAGAAATATGATGATGAACGAAAATAAGAAATCTCGGTTTTGGCTATTCATCGGTTTTCGACTTTGGGACGCTCTGGATAGCTGAAAAGTGGCATATACACCGGAGATAGAGCGACTATGCCAGGTAGCTCTTCATATCTAGCTTTCTGATGACCTGTAGAGAAGAAGATCCAGACGACTTTTGTATTGCTTTAATACGGGCATCCGTGTCATCCTTACACAATGCACTCTCCGATTATTTGATACATATTTAGACATGTTTTTAAAAACATGTATCCAATATTTATAAAAATCATAATAATCTTATGAAAAACCTTATATGGCATGGAGCATTTGTAAACAAAAAATAGAGAAATCCCTTTTTTTTTATTTCAAACTCTTGAAATTTGTTAACAATTTTGAGTAGAATTGGCTTGCACTTAACGAACAACAGTAATGAAAACTTGTTTGATGAATAACTTATCCCTAATGTGTGTGTTATTCATACGCACTGCGGGTGAATTTAAAGTGGCAAATTTATTTTGGTGTGTGACAGATGAACGCACAATTTAGAACGTATAGCATTTCACATTCACTTGGATTTTACTAAGAGTTTTGGTGTGGATGGACAGGGTCCTGATATTGAAACAAAGGTATCACATCAACGGCAAGGATTAAATTAAGTAAGACTTTTGGATGGATGAATTTAATCCTTTATATTAAAAATTTATTTTAGTCTTTAATCGTAGCTCTAAATTTGTTGAATCCAATCTGAAGATACTTCATACGTTCCAAAATTTTCATTGATTTGTTTTGAATCACTGGTTCGAAAAGTCTAAAACATATAGAAGGAGTAATAGAACACTGTTACAACGGGTGAATTCACAGTGTTTGATTGTTCTTTTTGGAAACCATCAGGGACTAAAATTTTGGGGGGGGGGATGAGGGAAATTTTTCTCCAAGAAGACTAGAAGAACATGACAATAAGGTACCAGTTCATTGCTTTTACTGTGGGTGCTGTAAAGCTAAAGTACAGTCCACTGCTAGACAATATGTTATTAATATTTTCACCTTATAAAACGCCAAGAGTTTCGCACATTTAAATCTGAAATGAAATTACTGGTCACCGTGTTAAATGATTTCGATCAGAATTTGTCATTCTGATTATATTCCACCTAGGAGTTCAAAGAATTACACGTGAATTAAGATTGTATACTTATCTACTTTTTAAATGGTTACGACGCTTTGAAATGGATATGTAACAAAATGTATTTTGAATAATTGCTTTTGCTTTTAATTAAGCACAAAGCTATACAATGGGTTATCTGTGCTCTGCCTACCACGGGTATCGAAACCCGATTTCTAGCGTTTAAGTCCGCAGGCATACCGATGTGCCACTGTGGGGCATTTTGAATAATATTCTTGTTTGTTTGTTTGATTTGAATTTCGAGCAAATCTACAGGAGGACTATCTGTGCTAACCATCCCTAATTTAGCAGTGAAGTACTAGAGAGAAGGCAACTAGTTATCAACACCCACCGCCAACTCTTGGGATTGACAGTCACATTATAACGCCCCCACGGCTGAAAAGGCGGAGCATGTTTAGTGGGACGGGGATTCGAACTCACGACTCTCAGATTGCGAGTCGAGTGCCCTAATCATCTGACCATGCCAGACCCAATATTCTTGTAAGTAGGTTACCTGAAAGTGAACTAATGACACCCCTTTACCTTTGAAAAAATCAACTTTAATTGGAAAAATGGGGAAAGAGAAGACTTATGTACTTATGTACTTCTCTTACTTGTTACTTTTTATAAAATCAAAATTAGTAGACACATTTGTTGATTCTATGAATTAGTATTTGTGTTTGTTTGGTTTAGAGCAAAGCCACAACTGGCTAGCTGGCGAACTCTGGATTTTAGCCCGTTGTGGCTTTGCTCTAAACCAAACAAACACAAATACTAATTCAGGTCCCCCTGTGGGAGAGTGGTAACTCTACGGACTTACAAAGCTAGCTGGCGAACTCTGGATTTCAGCTTTGTAAGTCCGTAGAGTTACTACTCTCCCACAGGGGGACCTGAATTGGTATTTATTCCGTAGCACTGAAAATATCGTCTTATATCCCATATAAACATTAAGGGTAAACGTTCTTGAAAAATACAGTCTAGTAATAAGAATATTTATTTTCTAAAACATAAAATTTCACTAAAAAGCATGCTAATCTGTAAACAATGTTTTATCTTGATTAAGTTCCTCTAATTACTGTAATTTTATCTTGATTATGTTACTCTACTTATTATATAACTTAAGTTAATAATAGTGAAGTTTAAAGTAGATGTGGCTTTTCACAATGAGAAAAAGTACGTGTGTTTACTCAATACTATATAAATACCTTTCGTACTGCTAAAGCCTAAATCCAATCACTCGCAATTTCTTCCATTGTACTTTTACGATAATTTAATGAAAAATTTAGTTATACGTTTAAAATGTTCTGTTTCCATAAAAGTTATAGTATGATTTACTGTTATTATTACTAATGTAACAGGTAAAAATTTTTCCACTTAGCCGACAGAGAAATTTCCTTCCATCCTCTAGTTACTGAAATATTTAAATTGGCTCTGTCTGGTCATTATATTTAAACTCAGTTCCAGCTAATTTCACTAAGGAAAGAGCAAAGACACTACCCCCCCCCCAAAAAAAAACCCCAACAACAACAAACTCCAACCTGAAACCAATTTTCGGTCTAATATTTATGCATAAAAAGGAATTAATACAGAATAACAATTTAAAATTAAAAAACAAAAAACATACACACACAAAATATACAGTATAAACACACCCAATCAGGCAAATTATAAACAGGACAAAAATTCATACTACACAAACACAAACGTAAAATCAACATGAAATGACATTCATTATATGAAACTTACTAAAGGAAGCTGTGTTTATTATATTAAAACTTAACATGGGTTATGATGATGTTGGGAGTCACTATGATGATTATATAGTTCAATGACATTTTATCCAATGCAAATAAGTGTAAGACAGGATGACCAGACGCCTCGGTAACCGCTTTTGCCGGGACAGTCACGTTTTTTGGTAGTTTGTCCCAATGTCCGGAGAAAAGTTCTCGGGACACACGAAACGTTCTGGTTTTATGATAAAGACATAAAACTGTCGGTCACTATCGAATCATAAATGTATTAGGCCTACTTGACTTGCTGATTGGTGTAACACGCACTCTCGAAAGTTCCGCCTGTGTGTGGTGAGAAACTCAGGTCTGAATGTGGAGACAGTTAAGGCAGTGCTCATTATCAAAACACATTTTACATTCCATTCATTCTTCACAGAAATGTCTTTAAAAGTATCAAAGTAATGTTAAGCCTAAAAGTAGTATGTTTCAAAATGTTGTGATTTCTTAAATAAATTCAGGTATGAAGTAGATGAACTGGAAAAAGTTAATAATTAAAGATATCTTGGATGTACAGTATGACTTATGAATAATTAAAAATATCTTGGATGTACAACATGACTTATGAATAATTAAAGATATCTTGGATGTACAGTATGACTTATGAATAATTAAAGATATCTTGGATGTACAATATGACTTATGAATAAGTAAGACGCTTCTAATCCAACTACAAGAAAAGAAAGTGACATACAAAAGTATAGAAAGCAACAAAGAAAAGGTAGTGTTAATAAAGACTGGATATATAAGAAAATAAAGTATATAGTCGGTTTACACTGTGCTGTACAATACAATCTATGTAAAATACAAAAACATTGTTACTTGGTAAGTTACGCCAACTGTTTTCAACACCAGTACGTTCAGTCATAATCTTGTATATTTTTTGTTTCTTGATTAACATAGCTTCTAATCAAAATATAAAAGATAAAATTTGAATTTTCCTCATATATCCAAGTTTGATTATGTGTTCGGAAAAGTTTGTTTTTGTCGTTGGTATCGCTGGTATCCAAACCCGATTTTTAGCGTTATAAGGCATATCACTGAACCACCGGAAGGGAAGTCTCCCGAAAAGATTTAGTACCGTGTCGATGAATGAAAATACTCATCTATTTGAAATTTTATTATTTACTGTTGACTTGTTATATCCTGCAGGTTTTGTAGTACTACAGGGTACTTTTAATTATATCTCTAAAAAATTAATTCTGAACAAATCAATCCAGTGTGTTTTGTTGTTGTTTTCGAGGAACTCTGTACGATCAATTAAATGGAATAGCTGTGGCCCATGAAAAGGTCAGTAACAAATCTTTCTTTTGTGTTAGTATGAGAGAAGGAAAAACAAAAACTGAATATATAACAATGCAATACTGAACTTAAAACGTTTAGTCAAAACTTATAAGTAATATGTATTATGGTGTTGGTATACATCCGTCACGAATAAACAACAGTTGGAGGTTCAGTGCTCCCCAGCTTACAATTTTGCATATTAAAGTTACACATAAATGTTCTACGACTGACTTTATTATAGTTTCATATGTCTCTTTAAAAAGAATTTAGCGTTCTAGAACAAAGTCACATTGGGTTACCTGTTGTATTTACCGCGGGGAATAGAATTTTGGATTTTAGCGTTATTTGTCCGTAACTTACCGATGTCCCACCAGGAGACTCAAAAACAACACTGATCTTAGTAGTTTAGTAAAGGAAATAATTTAACACTTCATTGAGATAAGCTAGTATACAACGATAAACTACTTCTCTCAAAGTGACTGAAATTCAGTGCAAATAAACAAGGCGTAAACAAGTTAATTTATAAACAGGAAAAATAATTAAAATTTTAACGGAAAGTAGGGATCGTTGGTTATTCGTAGAATTGCTAAAAGAAGTATCCAAAATAAAATAAATGCTGTAATAAAAAGTACACAAGAAAGTGATACTAGTTGGATAGATTTTAAAAACGATTTTCAACTAGTATCACTTTACTTGTTTGTGTACTTTTTATTACGGCATTTATTCTGTTTGGATACTTCTTATAGCAATACTACGAATAACCAAGTAGCCCTACTTTCCGTTAACATTTTAATTTGTTTTCCAATTTATTTGTTCAGTTTTTATATGTCCATGAAATGGACACAACATCTATAAACTTTAAGTATAGCTATAATACTGATGGCTATAACTTTTACAAGAATTAAAACCACAATCACAAATTTATAAAATAAAATCCTTACTTTGGCCTACAGATACGTGGATAAAGCCACCATAGTAGGGATTAAATTTTATAAATTTGCGATTGTGGTTTTAATTCTTGTTTCATTACGTTTTGTAGCAGGATCCCTACTTCATTCTAAAATTCATAATTTTTAATACCCTTGTTTGTTTACTTTTTATGTTATACCTTTATAAAGTATTCAAAAACTATCGTGTGTCTAGCCATCAATATGTATCGCCATCTGTTGGGTTGAAAAGATATTTTAGTACATGCATGATATGTTTATCATTTAGAAAAAAAATGTATATATTTATCGGAATATTAAAAGCAGATACCCACAGACCAGTCAAGTAAGCTGGAGAAATTGTGTAGCGATAGTCCGAGCCGTCTAGGGGCTAGCCCCGCTGACGTGATCAAGTAGGTAGGTAGTAGACGAAAAAGTTGCTGTTTTTAGAAATTTTTGAATTGTTATACCGGAAATGTTACCGACCTTTTTAGCGTATTATCAGTATATATGCGTATAACATCTTGAATAGTCGGTTTTCGCTTCGGAATTCAATAGGGTGTTTTTTCGGCGCGTTAATTATTTGTAAACCTTGTCGATTCCTAATATTAAATACTACCGTACTTAATAATGAGCAGAGTTAAAACTAAAACAGCTGTATTATACAAGAGGATAATTTTATCTACTTAAACACTTATGTTTTATTTACCTCCTTTTTTCTTTCGTATGAAGACGGTTGCGTTGTGTTAATTAAAGAACGTTGTCAACTGGTTCGCGTCAATGAAAGCAGCGAAATCACGGAGGTGATGAAATAATTTCCTATACATCCTTAACTGAAATGTCAAGTCAACATACGTTAAATGTGCCATTATTTGATACATCGGTAATGCTAAGTAAAACGCTATAAGCTCAACAATACACACACAACCAACCTAAATGATCAACTCTAAATTCAACCATATATTAATTTCCGCTCTTAGTACATGCTGCTATAAATTCTAAGTAACACACTGTACAGCTTACCTACTATAGAACAAAGATTAAGTAAAAGAAAAATAAGTAGGTTCTAGTAAAAATTTACAAGTAAGCAGTGGCATTAGTTCGCCGCCATTCCGTTCAAATCTTTAAAAATTCAGTTTATTAGACCTGACATTATTTGCACTTTAGAAATACAACTGTTCTCAACAATTAGGAAAATCTGAACACAAAAACCTAGCTTTTGTGGCTGGTAAAAATGACAAAAATATTTTTTTACTTTGGAAATAAATGGTATACTTGTGTAAAAAATGGATATCCAAGTGTCAATAATTTTACTTAAAACATATAAACTAGATGTACTGGAACTTTAAGTATTTTGATCGGTCAACATTACATAGACACTTGCTACTCTATCGGAATCACAATAAAATACATAGGAAACACCAAAGAAGCTAGCAATGTACGTGAAAGCAAATCCTCGTAGAAATTCTCGGCAGAAACGTACACGTGAAGCACGTGCTCTGTATCAAGGTCGAGCTGGTTAATAAAAAGATGCGTCATATGCAGAATTAATTTGATCCAATAAAATACTGAGGAAACACTACTAGCGTTCACACTGTTCAGTGCAACACATCACCCATAGCATTTACGCCAAAGTGCAAACTCAAATTAAGTGGGCTGAATATCATTCAATTTGGTCACTCTCTCTCAAGACAAAAAAAAAGTAAATAAAAGTCAAGCAAATAAAACAATCCAGAAAACAAGACAATGATAAATGATATAGAAATGGGCCAGTCTTTTCTGAATATTCTGAATACTTAGTTTAATTCAAAAGTTTAATAGGACATACGACACAATGCTAGACTTTCATAAAAGTAAAATGCATTTTGCTTTCTCGAGTACAGTTGTCAGGACTAACTGTCAAAGAATGTACATGATGTTCACCGAGTTCCATGCCAAATTATAGGGTCCTCACCGAACCATAACGACTCAAGTTTTAAAATAATATTCACCGAGTTCCATGCCAAATTATAGGGTCCTCACCGAACCATAACGACTCAAGTTTTAAAATAATATTCACCGACATCCTTTCCAAATTATAGAGTTTTCAAAAGCATAACAGATAGAGTCGCTTATGTAGAAAGACAAACAGTTCTATTTCAAAATTGGAAATCCACGCACACCACATAGACCAAATTTGTCAGATTCTGTGTTGAAGCTGGAGGTCTACAAACACTACATCGTCCATCTTTGTCAGATTCTGGGACGAAGTTGGAGGTCTACACACACACACCATATGGTCCAACTTGTTAGATTCTGTCACAATTAAGGTGCTGTAGGTTTGAGTTATTAATACTAACACACACTTATAAGATTCAAAAAACTTACTCCAAATTTCTAGTTCAGTTACTTATAAATTTACTTACAGCACCGCGTGTGTAAAGTATCGCTTTGTTTCATTACCGTTCTACACCACCAGTACTCATCTTGAGATGCATCTTGTCAATATCAGCAGAACGCAACCAGTTTGAAACTGATTCTGCTTGTTGCTATAGTAAAAACAATTCTTGATTAGTTAACTTGTCAAAATACACGAGCTTGTCTATCTTTCATAGCAGACTTACGGATGCTTTCATTTGAAATAACGTATTGGACAGCTTTCATAAACAAACAAAAGAAAAACTACCGTTACTGAATTCTTTATAATTCCTTAAAATCGATATATAATATAAGTTTCGTTCATCACCACTGATTTTAATGTTTTTCGCACGATGCTCATATGTATTGCAAAGTTTTTTCAACTATTAATACTTCTGAAGATCAGAAAAAAAGAAGCAGCAATACCTCAGAAAATTGGATGATGACAAATGATAAAGAAAAATGGGTCAATCATTTCCGAATGCTCAAAAGAACAGACGTGAAATTATTCCAGAGCCTTCAAATAGCTATGTGGGTCAGTACAGATTGTACAATCAGTGTACTACAATGCAGTTATGTGGGTCAGTACAGATTGTACAATTAGTGTACTATAGTGAAACCTCGTTAGTCCGAACATATCTGTAATGAACCTATTCGTCAGGATTATCAAGACTTCAGAAGAGTCGAATTATCATTTTGAACACAATAGACACCATTAATGACATGCATTATCAATTAATAAATATAAAGGTTCAGGCTATTAACAGTTGGCGTGCAACAGGTCAACAAAAAACAACTGTCTGTAGAATAAATAGTTTGCCTTTAAACTGCTTTTTCTGTTCTTTTGATGCTTCTCAGCAGCTTTAAGCGAATAACATATTGCGTCATCATCAACCTTTTGTTAGCACCATGTGATGACGTCTTTAAGGATGGATTATGATTTATTCAGACTGACTGTTTTGACTGATGGACCATTTTCGATCTGTTTTACTGCCACCACACCCTTGAAACGACACAATGGAAATGATGTTTTCATCTGACAGCTCTTGACCACTTGGTTCTGCCGAGTCAATGTTGAGCCACAGATGAGCTGACATAACATCATTACTACTCGAGATTCAAGTATGAATTCCAAAAGCAATCTCATTAACGACTTCTGACATAAAAACAAGCTCAACAATTTCACTCTGTGGCAAAATCTTGGCATACTTGAACGAGTTTTTTATAGTTTTTATAGTAACACTGGACCAGGTGTAACTTACAATTTGTACAGCCTCATGGACATTTACATTTTGTGGATCGTTATTTTAGTACATTATATGTACTTTATAATCAACTGACACCAGTAATAAGCTATAAATAAAATGATTATGCCAGCATCCACAGGCTGTGTTTGTCACTGACGTGGTGTTTGGTGACAAACAATACAGTGTTACAGTAGGCAGCTCTCGATTTACTGCAGCATGACTAGCAACATTGGCCACAAGGAGAATGTTTACTCTCTCTTCTTTGAGTGTGATCATTGGAATCAGCAATTTCAGAGCCTTCTCATCCAACTTTGCCTCAGTATAAAGGCCAAAGAATTTTAGATTGTGAAAACTTAAAATTACTTGCAGTAGTCAGTGCACAAAATTTACAAAAGCTTGGAGCTGCTGCTATGTACTTCATTTTCAATGATTGACAGGAAATTTGATAGTCATTGACACAGAGATTATTTGAAACTGTTTATGAAAGTTGTTCAGTTATGACATTGTCCTTAATACTAAAAAGCGTGACACATAAGACACCCCTTTGATATTCCACATTCCTGTGTGAAGGATTGGAACTGTTTATCTCACATAGACCCGGAATGATCTCTCTGATGAAAAGTTAAAAATAAAAATGGCCAAATTACACATAAGAATGTACGTTTTGTAACAAATCAAACCTCCAAGAAATGTCATAAACCTACGAGATTAAAAGAAAGAGGATAAAAATAAAGACTCTCTTTTGAGAAAGACTTTCCTGATTGACATCTAGTCAAATAAATGGTTCTGTGCAGGAACCACACTGGGATTTTAATACGAGTTTGTTTAATTCAAGGAAAAAACAAGACTAGCATTACCAATTCCCTCCAAAACCTAGTCAAAGCAATACATCTATAATTAGAATACATCTTGGGATCCTTCCCACTTAAGAAAAGGAGTAACAATAGCTAGTGCCATAAAATTGGATAATTTCTCCTCTTGCCAAAACTGGGTAAAACGAACCAGAAGAAGATTGAGAGAAACAGGAAGGAGGAGATTACACGAATTTTGTAATGGATATATCCCAATACAACTGATATATTGCTAGACTGATGTAGGGCAAGTTTTAAGTTCCATTAGAGTGAATGGTTGTTAAGTTCATAAAGACAATCACGTCAAAAAGATTTAATCCATTCACTGATTGTTTTGGTGGTCAATGAGGTGGAAGTGTTGGAGAGATGGGAAAAGCACCCTATAAAGATGTTAGATATATTCTGTAGATCATGCACTTCTTGGCCATTGGGTTGCGTTATTAAAAGGAATGGAATATATTTTTCATTCACCTTTCAAATATTGTCTTAAGATTCCTTTTGAACCGATGATGGAAAAGACATTGGAACTAAATTTAATCTAAGACTCCTTCCGGCTTTAACATTTGATCTTCTGGGTGCAGGCATGAGTCTTCTCAAAGGTCATGTGGTTGGTAAGAGACAGACATCTGTGAGGTATCCCACACTCATTTCTAAGCTCTTCACGCATTTTAGCACTCAGGTGCCTACCACAGATGAGGATAGCATTGAAAACAATGTCTTAGGGATGGAAAAGTGCAGCTGCTTGGACAATATTATCAGTTATTGTTTCCATGTTGTAATGAATAAACTGAAGGTTGAAAATGAAGCTCCAAGAGTGTTGAAATTGGGACAAAAGGCCTTCTTTAGCTTCGACTTTGCAAGTGAGTTGCGTGGCACTGATTGTGAGACTATGATCTATTTCCTTGAGAATTATGAGAAAATGAAAATGATAAACCCTTGTAGGTCACTTTCCATCTCTCAAGAAAACACAGGAAGGAGAATTTGAACAAATGGACAAGTCACTGGTACTAAAAGTCTGCCTCGTGGCATAGAAATAGTCATATTATCTAGTTTGATAAAAGAAAAATTGTGGTTTGAGAGAAAACCCTCCACAGACTGACCTCTTCTTTCAATATCTCCACCATCCAAGAGCGGATTATGTCAATTTAAGTCTCCCACAATGACAAATGGAGAAATCAAATGCGCAATAACATCATTAAAGTCTCGTCTTCATGATCAATTGTTGATTAAGTTATATTAAAACGATTTAAGTGCCTCGCCACTGTATTACAGTCCATGCCTATGTTCTATCTGATGGCCATTTATCTTGACAATAGCCCCACTGCATAGCTTCCATTGCAAAAGGTTCTTGTAATACAACTGTCATGTCCAAAGCACACCACTCATCTATGCATGCTTTCCATAATTTATTTAGTGTACGAGGATGATTACCAAGCGCTCATTCTACTGAAATCCATTGATATTGATTGAGAAGCTTGACTAGTATGTGATACATATCCTCGATGACTTTATATTGGCATATGTAAATAGTTTAATACAATGTACCCAACCACGTAGAGAACATAGTATGTAGTACAACCTATGGAAACATGGACGGAAACGGCCTCCAAAGGCGTAGTAAATGGTACAGTCATGGAGAAAGTATGTTGGTCCATCACCCATTCCTCCATTCAGAATAAAGAAAACAAATTGTGGCATTATAAGCACTTTTCAGACATTTTTTGTAAGAAGATATATATATATAGGATGGGAAAAATCAATCAATGCCTTGACGTCATCTAAATTAGTACGGAAATCTTTACAGTTCCACTGTATCAGCATGGTAATTTTACCTAGTACTCTTAGTACTATTAGGAAGATATTTTAAGAAGTTTATCCTTGGTATGTTGAACAACCTACACGAACTATAGCTGTGATGGAAGTGGCAGTGAGTCATCACCCAATAGTCATAATTCTAAAGGCAGAGAAGAGATTGTATGGATGTCTTGAACTCTGGTTTCAGATGGATTGACTAAACCCAATCGATCTGGGTCTTAAATAGAGGCAAAGAAACAGAGGTGCAGGTGAAATTCACCACTAGATAGTCCATGTTGGAAGAAAGAGCTCCAACATAAAAAAAAAAGATACACATAGAAATAGATACAGATATAGATGCCTGTACTTTCCTAAATTAGTGAATTTTAACACAGAAGCATCAGTTTCAAAACTGGGGTGATCAGTTTACATGCCTCTCCATAAGTGATGTTCTCCAACATTTTAAATCACTGAACTTCTTTCTTATCTTTCCACTTAGATGATCTCCCAACTTTTGGTTCTCATTAAATATTGCTAAAACCCATATTTAGGTCTTCTGATTGTTATTAATACACAAACTTTATTACCTTATAGACCCTACGTAACTTTAATAACTAGCACTGGCCTAAGTAGGTTATTTAACACGGCACAAATCATATGAGGTACAAATTGATAGACAATATAAGCAAATTAAAAAAAAAAACAACAACAACTGTACTTGTAAATAAGTTCACGGTGTGAAAATAGAAATATTTGATTTACTTCAACGTACATTCTGGGTGAAATCGAAAATATCGTTTTATCTAGAGTAAGAAAATGTAGTAATATATTTCGGGCCAATCGGACACATTAATTTAGATTTTTACGTTTCTTTGTTGAATTTCGCACAAAGCTACTCGAGAGTTACCTGCACTAGTCTTCCATAATTCTGAACTGGTAAATTAGAAAGAAAGCAGCCAGTCAACAACACCCACCGCTAGCTCTTGGGCTAATCTTTATTAACGATTAATGGGATATACCGTCACATTATAACGCCTCCAAGGCTGAAAGGGCAAGCAGTGGACGAGTTTCGAGTCCGCCGATCACGACCCGCAGATTATGAGTTGAGCATTTTAACCACCATACCATGTCAGGCCTACATTTCTGCGAAACGATACTTGAGAACAAATGGGCCTACATTTCTACGTTGCGATATGATACTTGAGCACAAATGGTACCGAGCACAAGTAAATTTTGCAACCTAATAATAGATTATTGTGATTTTATTCAGGGCTTAACAACTATATTTCACGGGCTATTAAAGACCATGAGCTAACAGCAATTTTTCTATAAAGTAAATTATCACAATATTAACATGCTTTTGAGTAAATATTATTACACTTATGTATGACGTCACTAGTTTCATGAATTTTAATGAAGCTAATTGCACAATATTTCCTTGCTCTCTGACACTGACATCATCAGAGCTGAATGCTTTAATACAAAAAGGAGCTTGAAAAGGCTAGTTATCTGTATAATAAAAGTTTAAAAACTGCATAAACATCTGGCATATTTCCAAGATTCTTACTGTTATGCAGTGGCTTTCTATTGGATTTCTTTTTTTGTTTTTCATGAAACTTACACAAAATGCAAAGACACGTGGAGAAGTAAAACGTGGTTATTAAAGTGCTTTTGCTTTATTGTTATTTGTACAAAAAATATTTCTTAGTTCAACAATATTTCCCCCACTTAAATTTCTTCATGGATAACAATAAGAAATACTTTATTTTAAAACATTCGTATTCCAACTACGTCTAATCTTCATAACATAGATTTTCAACAAACATAACAGTTCTCACACGTAACTCAGCCTATTTTTACAAACTTACTTACATAACATTCAGTTGCGACAAAACTTCTCTAAAATAATCTTGATGGGGTACTTAGAAAATTCCAAAAGGCCCAGTTTAATTAACGGTTATGTACTTTAATATTTTGTTAAACAAAGAAACTACGTTACTACGCCTATCATCCGAACTTGTAATACCCATTTACAAACATGCCAGTCTTGGTGACAATCGGTCTAGAAGTTCGCCAGTTATAAAGTGGACACACACACTTCTGTGGTTTATATAGATAGATGGATAAATTAAACAACACTATATAAACTTAAAGCTTCTTACAAAAAAAAGTACTGCACAGCTCTGCTCCCACCTATAACCCCGAAACTCTTTGAACAAACTTGTGCAATATTACTTTCCTTGCAGATCTCAACTTCACATTCATGAAAATATGGAGCGGTGTACACACAATATATATATATACAAGAACAAAACTTGGTAAGGTGAGCAAGTTTGTTACTGTCTTACTATTATTATCAGATATATAACGTTTAACGACCACTTTTGTGTTAGCGTAGAACATCTAACAATTAAGTATTTAAATCCAGAAAAAGTTTCAGATGCTGATGTATTTCACAGTTAGGAATTTTAATATACACGTGCATAGAAGTGAAACTGAAACTATTTGTCGTTAAATTCGCATTATACTAAAACAAGCGAAAGTACCCATCACCCAGAACCAAAGCTCTGAGCTACTTATACCGCGGAAAGTAACTGTTGAGTGGCATGACATACGGAAAATCTAAATATTTATTCTTAAAGTTACGTCACATTTTGAAATGTGAATGATAGTGTGATTAATTAATACATAACAATTTAATGTAGAATATCCTACTTGCGAAATAAGATTTGGCATCAACATTATTCATGTCTGTTCTTCCGTCACTTCAACTGTGAATGTTGAGCTTTGCCTGCGTGCACAACTTTTCAAACGCAGCGCGGGAAGTGGCCGCCGTAAACGGGAGACAGACGAACACTCGGACAGACACCATGGTTCGTAAAAAATGCATGAATACTCCAAGCTCAATTAAAAAATATATATTTCATTCATGTTTATTATTCATCTTCGAATAGTTTAAGAACTTTTGCCCAATGCTATACAGAAGGCTATATGTGTACCATTTTAAACTAACAGATTAAAGCACCCACCACGAGGGACGTCCTACAGAGTCGCCCCCCCCCCAAGTTCGGCCTGGAGCCCAAAAAGACAGTTTCTGTGAAATATTTCTAGTCAGTCCAGATTAACATACACGCAAATTACGCCATAAACATGTTCTGATAAACTCAATGGCAAAGCCACAGCTCATTGTAGTACGTCTTCTTACTTTACTGTGAATGAAATTTCAACCACGGAAATACAAAACTGTGCATAGAAGAACAGCCTTGGCACATTTATATCTTACTGCAAGTCTTTTATTACACCGATTTCGAAACAATTCTTGCACTTGATGAAGCTTCCCATAAAGTCATCCAATTATGTATAAATAGAAGAACTGTTATATTCGACAACAATAATTACAATCAGTAAAACATAGTGTTAATAATAAGTAACAAGCACACTACTACAAATAGCTTCTATGACCACAGACGAACAAAATAATAATTTGATCTAAGTAAGAGTTTTTTCTTCCCGATTTGTAAAAAATCCTTACGTGATAGAAAAAAAATGAATATTATTTTCCAAATCTGCGTAGCTGAATTATGGAAAATCCGTTATTCGCAGGCTTGTGTAATTAATTATTAACAATTTTCTTTAAGCCATTTCTAAGCCACATATTATTATTTTTAACACTGATTGTTTATTTATTTATATATTGATTATTTTTTTATTAACTTTTAATATTATTGACAAAAACCAATGAGTTATTCTTCTTATTCACGGAGCGAGTTAAACAACCACAGCGTCAACAGATAAAAACAACAACAGTGATTCTAAGAATACACAGAGTAAAGTGCAAACGAGAATACATCAACCACACTGCATCTGTCATTTCTCGTCTTTCGCCGTACACTAGGCCCATCTGGGATACCACAGAGTAGTGGTCTAGCCGACAAAATATATGTATTATCAATTTTAATATAGTAGCGATAAATGTGGATATGTGATACACTACTACAAGAAAAAGTTATAGAATGCAGAAACGTTTCCTATAATTTTCTAAATTAAAAGAAGCATTAAGTTTATAACCATTTGATATTGTTTCTGAAACTATAAACCACGGAAACGACAAAACAACTTCATGTAAAATATTCAGAACCAGTTAATTAAAGCTGTGTATGAATATTATGTTTGAATAAAACTGGACACTTAGAATGGTTCATTTAAAAACTGACCTGGACAGGTGGTTAGGGCGTTCGACTCGCAACCTGCAGGTCGCGGGTTCGAATCCCCTTCCCACCAAACATGTTCGCCCTTTCAGCCATGGGGGCGTTATAATGTAACGGTCAATCCCACTATTCGTTGGTAAAAAAGAAGCCCAAGGGTTGGCGGTGAGTGGCGATGATTAGCTGCCTTCCCTCTAGTCTTTCACTGCTAAGTTAGGGAAAGCTAGCGCAGATAGTTTCGTTTAGTTTTGCGCAAAATTCAAAATAAATCAAACCATTTAAAAACTAATCTGTACATGCGCACTTTTCTTTATTTTCGGTATCAATAGAAGGGGTTAATCTATTTTAAATAAGTTTTGTGACTTTCCAATTAAGAAATATAATTTTATTAACTATTAAAATATTTAACACAGAAATGTTTTTTATAAATTGAAATAGACGCACACGCAAGTAGAAACGACTGTTAAGTTGGCTCATTATCCGAAACTAATCTATACATATAACACTAATAATGTGCAAAACTAGGTGCTAGTATCATTCATAGTAAAAGTCTCAAATCATGTTGCTCCCTCCGCTAGGGATCTTTCTCATCTTAAATTGTTCAAACGGATGAGGTGGAGAAGTCGCAGTGGAATATCGTCACAACAGACACATAATTCTAGGCTCTTGTCTTTTAGGCTTTGATACCTGAAAATCTCTTCTGGTGTTGGAGTTTTGGTTACTACTTTCTTTTGTAGTTAAGCCTTTGATGAATCTGTCTCAGGTACAACATCACGGTCAAAAGGAGCATAACCTATTTTCCATTTGATAACTTTCTGAAAAAGCTTCAAAGGTGACTAATAGGATGTTTTCTTTGTTGTTGTTTTACCACACAATCGTTACAGCTGGTACAATGAACAATACTCAGTTTGGCTGGCCTCTCTGAAGCTAGACACACCCCATCGTTTATCTTCTTTGTTACAGAATATAGGCATTCCTGGTTTATTTTATGGTTAAGCAGTCACAAATTATCTAGCGCTGATAATGCAGTTTTCTCGCTTCGGCTTATCTTGGAAAAACACAAAACAGTGTCATTGCTATTCCCCAAACGGGTTGTGTAATCTGTACAGGTCTGTTCAGACTTATCTTTTTAGAGCAATCTTAGAGGAAGTCTAAAGACAATTTCCGTCTTTCCACAGCACATCAACGAGTGAGAGGATGTTTGTCCCATAGCTACTTGTTTAACAGTTTAGTTGACAGAACTGATTAAAATTATGTTTCATGGACATTGATTTTTTTCGATTCAAATTTCCTAGTCGACTTCTGATTTAGCTCCTTGGATTAATATACACTTTTTTTTAGCCGTATGGCAGATTAGTTCTTTACTACCCAGTCAAGATGTATTTCCATCGTTTTACTTTTGTTAGCAGTAAGCCTATAGGGCATCAAAACTCTTAAGACATGCTCTAAAATTACATTATTGTAATTACCTATGTTACTTCTCGTGGGGTTCCATCCTTTAATAATATAGGTCAGACCACTACCACTATTGAACTGTTCTTTAAAGCCTCTAATATATGTTTATACACAGGTAGTTATGAATAAAACATGTCTTTATTCCAAGAAATTAATAGCGTATTGGCCCGTTGTTGGCCTTAACGACTGCTTCAATGCATCTTGGAAGACTGTCTACTAATTTCTGGCAGAAAGCTGGTGGTATTTTGCTCCACTCCCCCTTTAAAGCATTAGTAAGCTCCACTACTGAAGAGGGCCGTCTTGGCCTTGCCCTAATTCTGCGTTCCAGTTCATCCCAAAGATGTTCTATCGGATTGAGGTCGGGGCTCTGTGCTGGCCACTGTAATGTTCCGATGTTAGTCTCTTCAAACCACGCGTTCACAATCCTTGCTTTGTGACATGGAACATTATCATGTTGGAAGGTGTAAGGGACGGTACCATAAAATTGCCACAATATGGGACACAGAGAATTGTTCAGAACATCAATGGAGGACTCATCATTCATGGATCCATTCACTGCGACCAGTGGACCTGTTCCATAC
>NW_013665713.1:821524-823622 GCF_000517525.1 Limulus polyphemus
AATAATATTTGTTATTTGTAAACTTAAATAGCATTTTATCAATCTGTTTTATAATCCATGTATACCACAAGTGACTGGCTTCTCATATAAAACATAAGTTTCAAAACTAGGGAATAACAAAAAATTATTCTGCATACTTGAAAGATTACTCTAGCTATATGACTTTGAACAATACTGGATGACATAAATATCAAAATGGTTTACAGTTGTGATATCGTGAGATGTTATATTGTGACTTTATTTTAGGCCTATGTAAGGCGGTAATTAATTCTTTATGTTATTGTCATTAAGTGTGTAATGAGTCACAAAACAAATAATCAAAACATTTCAGAGGTGGGGGCGCCAAAAGTGTCTTTGCCCCCGGGTGCTGAGACCCTTGCTACGCCATTGTGTCCTTACGCAATATCTAATAAACTGTTTGTACAAAGAATGTATATTTCAGTGAAACACTAATATATGCATTTTTAGCACAATCTTCTGTTTTCACATATGAAAAATTTGGCATTCGTAAAAACAAAAACGCATTAAATATGCGTCTGGGCGATCCTTCAGAGAGATTCTACAAATCAAGAGACCACACAACTTCAGATGTTCTAATGAATCAGTCATTTCAAGCATTCTGAGATATTAATCAACAGTTTTACAGGAAGGCCCATAGCGATTTATAAAAACTCCTCCCAAAGTAGTACTTTTAGTGGAAATTCGTGTGTTCCATAATTGACACTGATACAGGTGGCTTGATTGTTGATCTTACCGTTGATCATGCAAAGGGTACATTTTGTTATCAATTTCTTCATTTGACTCCTGATTCTTTACACTGCTAAAATGTGAACTTCCAAATGACGTCTCAGAGATGTAGTTATCAAACTGTAACTCACACTTCCCTCGACCTCTCAGAGATGTAGTTATCAAACTGTGACTCGCAATTTCCACATTAAATTTTACGAAGCAGTTTTTATTTGATTTTTTGGGCGCTTAACAAATGTACCACAAACATATTAATGGATATTAATAACAGGTATTGTCTTTAAAAAAAAGATCCCATATGGATCTACCCTTACTCTGGTTTCACAATGTTCGAGTGGTAAACTCGCCAAACTCTTCTTACAATGAAGAATTATCAAACATGATAAATATTCACTTCGGGTATCCAATGGCTACCTTCCCGATAACTCTATACAGCCGATCACGTATTAGAATATTCTTCTTGGACAGCATCGTTGACTGTTCTTACTTGGAATAATCTGGGGTGTTACTTTAGCTAGACTTATTTAGTGTTTACACCAGTAATCAGGTTTTCAAAATAATGCTCGTCACACTCGCAAACAATGAATTGCGTAATTTATTAAATAAATATTAATACTACAAAAAAAAAGCGTTAAACTTGTGTATTATTTCACGGATTGACCACAGGTAGTCCCATTAACAACTAGAGGTTCTTGGACTCTGGGTTTTAATAGAATGTTTCACTTCGTGTTACAACTGGTAGAAAACGCGAGGAAAGAGACGAAACGCAAAAATCCAGAATATTTTTTTTATTAACGACACAACTGGGCAGGTAATCTGTGTGTCTCTTAAAGTAAAATTTGTAGGACTAGCAAGAACTACAATTAAGACTTCAATAATAATAATAACTGCTCTTGCTAGTACGTGTTCTGTAAATTAAACTAGTATACAAAAGATAGTACTAAATGGAGAAACAACCCAAAGTTAAAGTGTAGCAAATTTTAACTAACTATGTAAAATCCAAGTCCTAACTTGAACATAACCACATATAACGCTTTAAAACTTTATAGTATTAGTGGAGCAACTGCTAAAGATACACCGCTTCACTAAGCAAACTCTACCTACCTACGTTCGCTTTAGTAGATTTGGTTTGTTTTGAATTTCGCGCAAAGCTACACAAGGGCTAGACGTCCCTAATTTAGCAGTGTAAGATTAGAGGGAAGGCAGCTAGTCATCACCACCCACCGCCAACTCTTGGGCAACTCTTTTACCAACGGATAGTGGGACTGACCGTCACATTATAACGCCCCCACGGCTGAAAGGGCTAGCATGTTTGGAGGGACGGGGATTGGAACCAGCGACCCTCAGATTG
>NW_013665713.1:824296-825399 GCF_000517525.1 Limulus polyphemus
ATATATATATATATATATATATATATATATATATAATTGACACATCTGACAGCCTTACGAGCCCGGAATGGAAAAGTAATATGAGAGCTTTAAGAACATTATTTACTTGGAAAAAGTGAAAGAAAAAATACAGACCTGTATCCACACGCTGAAACTGCTACGACAGCTTTTAGAGCTCTCACGAGAAGTTTTATTGCTTGTTTATTGTTAAACAGAAAAGGCTATCTGTGGTCTGCTGACCGCGGGTATCATAACTCGATTTTTAGCTTTATAAGGCCTCAGACTTACCGCTCAGTCATGGAAGTGGAGGGAGCAAGTTAAAGGAAACTGAAAGTACACCAAATTTTACACAAGAATTGAGTTCTCAAGCTCAAACATGGCCTTGAACATACAAATAAGCATCAGTTCCTCAACACACAAAAGACCATGATTTACGCTTATTACTTTAAATGGCTAGCGAGAAGGGTGCTGACTAAGGGTGTAACTGCCCGTAGTCTGCACACCTCCTGATTCGATTCGTTCTTCCTTCAAGAAAACCAGATTTATGGTTAATTGCACGCTAGCTACTAAAGAAAGAGAAAATTGGTAACTGCTTGAGCGCCTTACTGCGTCCATATAGAACATATAGAACTCCCCCCCCCTTGTTACACCTGCTTCGATAATCAATTTATGATCAGCATGCTACTATGCAACTTCAATGGAGCTTTACACGGTAAATATGACGATTTTTGTGTGTGTATATATATATTCTACATATATATATACAAACACGTTACTACATAGTTAGTCCAATACAATTATTTTCATTTTCCAAAAAATAGTTCTTACAAAAAAATTCGACCGAAAATTATCGGAAACGACCCATCAATACACGCGTATATTGATCGCAGCAATCACTTACTAGTTATGATGTTGTATAATGTGCACTTCTTATGCTTTTTCTTCCAGTTTTGAGTCACAGTTATTGTTTGTTTGTTTTGAATTTTGCGCAAAGCTACACGAGGGCTATCTGCGCTCACCGTCCCCAATTTAGCAGCATAAGAATAGAGGGAAGGCAGCTAGTCATCACCACACTCCGCCAACTCTAGGGCTACTCTTTTATC
>NW_013665713.1:825409-852358 GCF_000517525.1 Limulus polyphemus
AGCATGTTTGGTGGGACGGGGATTCGAACCCGCGACCCTCAGACTGCGAGTCGAGCGCCTTAACCACCTGGCTATGCCTGGCCAAATCACAGTTAAAGTGATAATAATACTTTCTCGCCATAAATACAGAGTGGAACTAAATAACAGTACTTAAAGGTCGTGAAAATTGTGTGTCCAAGTAGCCTATATTTTTAGATCAGTAACAAAAGAGAGGCTAAACATAATAACTGAGTCGATAGTATATTATTAAAAGGAAGAACACAGCCCATGGCATAAGCTGCTACCAGAAAAACAAAAATTACAATGCTTAAGATTTCACTCTCAACCCTTCCTAAAGTTTGTATAAATCTAAAATTGCACACAGATACAATAACGAATCAACTGTTTTTAACGAACTACCTAAAATACATGAATTATGAAGTGCTCTTGTAGACATCCGTAAGCACAAACGGTGACGTTACTGTGGCAAAGGTTCTTGACGTAAAAATGGCAGGACACGGTTCTCACATACGAGAACATTAGGCCAATTATTCCGTTTCATATTCACTACTTCTACATATTTATACCTGTATTGCTGTTGCTCAAATATTGATATAAATTACTGGAAATTAATGGTTATTAAAAAAACAACAGATGAGCGCAGTTTAACCCTGAACGAAATAACATATAAATACTAATTATATTCGACCGAAATTCACAAATGTACGACTAAATATAATATTGCGCTTTATTAAGTGAAAAAACTATACAATGGGTTATTTATGTTATGCCCACCGCGGGTATCAAACCCCGATGTTTAGCGTTGTAAGCCCTCAGACTTGCCACTGAGCCATCAGTGGAGCACAAAAAACAAAAAAACAAAAAAACATTAATATACAATCATTCTAACTAAACCTTTTTTTTAATGAAGATAATTTATGTACTAAATATATAATGCCTGTATTACCTGCCAATATTACCAGACATACTAAATAATCACGCAGATCAACGTAAAAAGTACAAATTAATTACGGGGAATATTTTTGGCCTTGCTTCAAATACTTCTTAATGTTAACTACTAGTTATTAACGTTTTCTTTATATCGCACACTGTTTCCAAGTTCCAACCACTAACGTGAGCAAAGCAAACCCACTTTGTAAGATATAATGCAGATGAACAATTTATGTAAATTTCAACTGCTAAATTTCACATTTTAAAGTTTATATTAATAGTCTTAAATTATTCTAAAACATTATTGTGGTTTGTTTTATGTTTAAGCACAAATTGTTTCTATGCCTTTTTGGACAAACCAAACAGCTGTTTTGACCTAACTTTAAAGCGCTTAGTTTTTCCTAAATTTATCTAAAAGAGTAAATAGACAAGTATCAAAAACGCTACAAAAACATTAGTTTCGACCTTACAGCTCACACATGCCATTAAACACGTGCTTGTGTTTACAAGTCTAAAAACTAAAGCCTATGCACTTACCAAAAACTACAGGTTTATCATTATATATTTTATATATATGATATTCTAATCAAACAAGTTTTGCAGGATGCACCTGCGAGGCTTATTATCTTAATTCCCGTTACCAAGGTTACTAACTCACTACTACCAACCAACTACAGTACAAGTTGCTGGCAACGTGCCAAAAATCTCTAAGCCTCTGGCAAACAACTTTTGAAAGTTAATACTGTGTATACGTTGCGATTTTTAAAGCTCCATGAAGCATATATCCAGCCTATCAAAGTACAACTACCGCAAATCACCTTACTACAAAGTGCAGGTATATCGTTACAGATTGAATACGTCTTCAAAACACCGCTAGAGGTCACATCACCACAATTCTTCATAGCTGTTTCAGCTTTTATGATTAATCAATTGGGAGAGATAAATAATTCTAATAATAGTTTAAAATATGTGTGTGTGTTTGTGTGTACACACACCCACACACATATAATTAAACTAATTTGTAACACTATAATGAAATGCTATACATTCTACATAATTTGTGGCTTCTATTGTGTATGCATGTAGTTAAGCGCAATGCATAATGAGTTTTCTAAGCTGTGCTCACCGCGTGTATCGAATTCCAATTTTTAACGTTATAAGTCCTCAAGCTTATCGCTGAGCCGTTTATGGGTTTGTGTGTGCCTTTCTGTTAAAAACATTCACGAGACCAAAAATTCACCAATCTTTTGAGAAAACTTAATGAGTCGTTATTTAAACGGAATAAAAATATGTAATTTATATATATTATATTCCATATCCTATTACAAAATATAACTGTCCATTATTTTCAAGATTAAAGCCTTTTCCCATAATTATCAAAGGCATTTTTTTACTGCTTCTTTTCGGTACCGTAGTATCGATAATTAATCTCCAACAAGTCTCAATAAGTGTCGACTGACGGATCTAGTAGGCGAGTTTTTAGTGACTTGTTCGTTTCTCGTTAAGCGCAAACCTACACAATAGGCTATATATCTGTGTTGCGCCAACCACTGGTATCGAAACCAGATTATTTGCGGTGTAAACCTTCAAACTTACCGTCAAGCCACTGGGGGGCAGGATAAAGATCTAACAGTTAATGTAAAAACAAACACAGCAATTCACAAATAACGAACAATTTCTTTTTTTTAAAAGAGCAAAAAACGTTAAACAAAAACATATCTATATAAACAAAAATGGAATATCAATGTATTAAAGAAATAAAGCCAACGTTTAAAATTAGTTTTCCATTCTCGTAATACAATAAAAAATTGTTTTACTTCATAATTTTACTGCATAAAGATAAAATACTGAGAGACTGAGTGCATGAGACTGTCCCCACTCTAACAGTATTTAACCTCGATACGGTAAAATATTAAGTAACACAATTTTTTTATTGTATTTTGAGACTGGGAATGGTCTCATTTTAAATATTTATTGTGTACTGTTAAACGATGCTTTATTTCTTTTATACATATCTGTAAAATCTTAAACAAATGCCGCTCTAATCTTAATGGAATATCAATGATGTTTTTCCTGTAACTATAAAAACAGACATTTCCACGTGTTAAATAAAATTAACTTTTAAACCTCTACATCAGTTCCACTGTGCTATCATACCGTTATCAACGGTCTCTGGCGTCTATAAAAGTAATTCCTATTAAGTAACTTAAACAACAAGCAGTAATACCCTGGTGCACACTTTGTGAATAAATTATTAAAGCTTAAAATCAATAGTAAAGCATACATGTTAATAATAATTTGACAATGGTCGTGTCCTCTCAATGTCCAGTCAATATAACAAAAGGAAGAAATGTCACTTTTGGTCTTTACGAGTCAGATGAAACTAATAAACAAAGGGAACAATTTACAGGTAACATTCTGATGTAAAATTATTATATTTCACCCTGCACTACTCGTTTCTTACTTTAAAAGTTAATACAATAAGAGACCGTGCTAATTATACCAGTGGAGACCGGCAGTAGCGATGCGGTTCTTGTATGTAGTCAGATATCCGGATGTTCATATTCTTCGTGTTCTTTGTCTTGCCATGTTATCGTGCTTTCTGTTTGCGTCATAAGTATAATAGCTCAAAAATGCCTCACACGACTTGTTATGTGTCCGGATGTTCTAAGAGAGGTGGTCATTTGTGGCATTCAAATCTGGAATTGTCTAGAAAGTGGCTTGATGCGTTCAGACTGGACGAGCGGAAACCGAAGAAAGGAGTTCTTGTTTGTCATGACGACTTCGTGCTTGATATCTATGTATCTGAAACTTGCTATTGAGTCAAGTTTTAAAATTTTATTTTCAAAACATACTCCCCCACCACATCCCATTTAGCTAAGATTAGCCTACAAAATTATTTTATAGGCCTATGACTGGGTTTATGTAATGCATGGTACTTGATAGTATAATATTTCAATAATACTTACCCCATATGTTAAAATCTATAGTAAGCCTGGGAAATGATTGTCAGTAAATATTATAAAATTTAAATATCTCTATATATATATTTTATTTTATCTTACTCTGGGAATCGGACTATTCTTTGGCACATACAAGGCTCAAACGATATGGTTCACGTGATCGCAGAACCAAAACTGTCTAAAATATTGTGTAGTTTCTTAATTACGACTGGGAACGAGCTTAACTCGCATAAAGTTTGACGTTCCAATCGAACACAAAACGACGGAAATAAAAACGTTATCCAATGCAATGACTCACACCTGAACAATGAAACATCGTCGTGATTACACAATATGAGATCATAGCCTTGGACAAAAATATGGTAATGAAATGGTAGTGACATATTAGTTAGGAATTTATATGACGTATTCACCTTACTACATACATAAACACCGGGTTAAGTTTGCTGCTAAACTTTTTGCTTGATCTTTTTTACGCCGGATCACATTCCAAAAGTACCCACATAATATTTATATTAAATTGTTTCTGCCGCTACAAATCCAGTAATTTATTTGACGAAGTGATTGATTTAACTCTATAAGAGATTCATACCTGAATAACAATTTGTAAGCTTCTTAAGTACAATGTATGATTCAAGTTGGTATACAATATTATCATCGTAATTACTTTTTTCACTAATAATACAAATAAAAAACATGCATAACAATACCAAATTACATATTATGTAGACTTGCTGATAGATAAAGTGTCCAAAAGTAGTCGTCAGTACAGGTCGTTAATTTGTTAAACTCATTTTATGTGTCATGACCAGAAGAAGAAGTTTCTATAAATAATAATGGGATTGATCTTGACAGGTGTAACATGGAATATCTAACTGCTTATGGTTAAATTTGACATTCTATTCACCCGACAACCTTCCATGTGAGTTAAGTAGTCGTGGTTCATAAGCACCTTAATTTGTTACAGATATTCGCGTAAAGCTGCACAGGGGCCGTCCATGATGTCAAAGACTCAATAATGTATGTGTTTTCAGTGAATATCTAAAACATCACCAATGAAAAATACACGCATTTGTTTCTAGTATAACTTTAAAGCGTATACATGTGGCCCACCATGAAGGTGAACATGTATTTTATCCGCATGGTTTGCATACACATAAGCTGAAAGGAGTGACGTTACTGTGTGTTTCTTCTCTTATCATACCTAAAATATTGTAATTACCAACCGTCCTTTCATTGTTTGTGGTGTGTGCATATATGTAACCATACAACACCTTCAGATTCATTTCATATTTTTGTACGAGATACCAAATTATCTTTCAAAATTTTACAATCCTTTCATCTTTTCACTTTATATGTGATATCGTTCGTTCTGTCAGTCGATGTAACTTTATAAATGAAAATAAAAACGGATATTCATCGAGAAAAACAGAAAATGTAAGCAAAACTCGTGTAACTAAAACCGAAGAGCGTAAAAAAGCAGAATAAAAAAGTAACAAACAATGTATTCTAGGGCTTCCAGTTATGGGCTAACAGATTCTTGGGTATCCAAACTTAATAACATGCTTTTTCTTACTCTTTTTTTTGGCGTAAAGCTACACGATGAACTATTTGCGCTTAGTCCACCGTGTGGGAAATCTAACCTCGGATTTTAACGTTGTAAGTCCCTAATCTTGCTGCTGACCCACCGAAAGACGATCCTCCTTTAAATGCACGTTTTGACTTTCCAACAGTTTAAAGATTTATACAACTGTTACACAGAAAAGTTAAACATTGACGCTAACTTTCATCAATCGTATTACTATAAGTTCTTACAAATTATACTAGTTCCGAGGATTTGTATTTACAAGGCGATTATAAAAAAACCTCCTCACGAAACATGTACTATATTTAAATACCTTTAATATATTAAATATTAGATGTACAGAAGCAGGGTCCCCGAAAGTGCTATGTTTCAAAAGTAAATAAAACCAAAATTAAGAGTTACAAATATTTCTATTTCTTACTATTGCTGTGTTGTATCTTACAGAGTGCATAATTCTTCTCATGATTCATGGCACGCGCACGTCTTACTGAGGTCACGACAGTACAAATTGCAACGTCAAGTGTCCATTATGTGACGTCATTTTAGTGTCTACTGACTGACAAACAACACATTACTGTATGTTGGTGCGAGTGGTTAAAATAGATGACCCTTTCAGGCTGCCTTCGGCCTCCTTTCGGGAAATAAGAAGTTAGAAAAGTAGAATATTTTCATTAATATACTCTGGTGGACCGGGGGGGGGGGGTTGTGGACCAACTACTGTATAGAGGTGATCTATTTTTCATTTATATGGATACCCTGTAACGTTTCTAGGTTGGCCAATATTCTGACAAATTCACACAGCGGCTTTTGGAGGCGTGTTTATGATGTAACCCTTGTTTTTTTATAAGGCAAAATCTAAGTGACAGCTAGAACAGTGCAAGGGACTATATTCTTAACTGCGTGCCACATTTCCTTTTCAATTATTTTTAGCACAAAATGCCTTCAACTTTCGTTTCTGTAAAGTAGCATTTTCTTAAAAAAAGTTAATTAAATAATAAAAGTACTTTGACTAAAGCTTTTATTACGCAGCTTATTACTGATCTTCTTATTGCAAAGAAAAGCTTATTTTAAGCAAGTATCACGATGACGTAGTAGCCCAAAATTTTACCCTACCCTCCATAATTAAATATTTCGTTCGCAAAGAGCTACTATGGTTGAGGTCAGAGTCAAATGTCTTTACAGGACTTCACTTGGACGACAAAAATGCCTCTCACTTCCTTTTCTCCACGTGCTTCTGTATGACACCACTTATATTTGTGGTCTTGTAGATAAGTGTGAACGCTTTCAGATAAATGAGTAACATGTCCTTCGATATTCCACATGATGATCAGTCTAATACCCCAAATCAGGTCGTGAAGACCAGTGAAACGTTATTGGTGAAAGCATTCGGAAGCCAGACACCACTTATATTTGTGGTCTTGTAGATAAGTGTGGAACGCTTTCAGATAAATGAATAACATGTCCTTCGATATTCCACATGATGATCAGTCTAATACCCCAAATCAGGTCGTGAAGACCAGTGAAACGTTATTGGTGAAAGCATTCGGAAGCCATGAAAAATCAACGTCTTGACCTACTACCTACTGATGATGCTTTTCAACAGCATATTATGAGAGCATCATTGTCGACTTGGTGGCCAAATCATCTCACACTGATCAGCCTCCATTAATGCCTTTACGCAGGTTTGGATGGGCGTCAACTCTCGGGGGAGGGGCGACTTGAGCCTTTATAATTTAAAGCCATTCTCAGACTACCTTTTATTCTGGTCTTGTGTCGTTCCTGGGAAGGGGTGCGTTGGCCCTCTGGTGACCCATTGATCTTGTACGTCAGACTCGTAGTTTCACTTCCATCTCACTACTAAAACAACGAGAAACAAAACACTTCCTGTCTTCCTCTCTCTTGACCACGGCAAATCATCAAAGCATAATCAAAATTCCATGGAAGTTATAGCTCATTCCCTGAACGTTAACTAACACAATCTCCAAAATTATCTACAAGCTAAGAAAGAGGGCGAAGAGAATTGCTACACTGACAGACTGTGTTATTATCATTTAATTTTTTTAAATACTCAAATATAGATTAAAACCATTTGCCCTACTATCTCTGATAATTGTTACACGTGCCACACAACTGCCTGCATAAAGGTGCTGTGTTGTAATCAGGCTAGTCCTAAAGAAAATCTGTGCATATTTTCTTGAACGTCTATATAGACGGAAAATAGTCAGTGAATAGAGACATTTGTAAGATTCGTGAGACATATAAACAATGGTTGCTATACAAAGTAATCCCTTGCTGAGGGCTGCTGAAAACTATCACGGAGACACGAAAAGTGAGAAATCGTGTTTGTTTCAATGATCCAAGTCGTATATAACGATAAAATGAAAAATGCTGCAAAATCCTATGAAAAGAACTTATGTTAATTTACATTTGTTTAGCAAAAATTATATTAAGGGATAGGGTACTATTATCGCCTACAATGTTTATATGAAATGAAAAAACACAATGCCTTTGATCTTAGTCACAAGCCTGATAATACAGAATATATTTTTAAAGTTTTAAAATCCCGCTATCTTATTAATTACTTTACGTGTTATAGAAGTACATGCGACTTTACAATAGTGAAAAAAAAAAGAATATTCCACGAAAAGTAGAAAACAAAAACCATACAAAACAGCTATATATATACACAAACGTGTGTTTAGTCTAAGAAATTAAATTTTAGATACGGCCACATACTCTAAAGCAGTGTTTCTTAATCACTGGTCCGCAGACCGGCTACGGTCCGTTACAATCACCTTGCCAGTACGTGGGATTTCACGAAAAGAATAAAAAAAAACTGACAGAATATATTTATATACGTAAATCGCATTGATTTTTCATTGTACTTGCACTTTAGTGGTCCGCGATAGTTTACAGAGATAGCAAGCCGGTCTCTGATATCGAAAAAGTTGAGAAATGTTGCACTGAAGCATATCAAAACAAAATTTTGAACCTAAAACTCTAATTTTTGTGGAACTCCTATTTTTGCGTGCAAAAGACTACGGTTGTTTCAGAAACTGGCCTTTAAACACTTCTCTGTACATTGTCCAGCATGGTTTCCACCCTAAAAATGTCAGAGATGGTTCGTATAACTGAAAACTAGGCACATCCTTTCACATCAGAGGGTGTCCACTGAATCAGCAAAACGGGGATTAGTTCCAACATAATAACAAAATTTTCTTACCTGGCTCTTTCCTACATACAGATTCAACACTGGCCTGGTTATCAAATTCGCTCAAAAAAATCTTCACTATTTTCAATCTACATACAATTCAAAAAAGTACTAGTGCAAGTAGACATTATTACTGAGGAGATGAAATATTAAACCCGAATTTCTCCGTTTTCATTTGAAAAAAAACATCAAAAATTACCCGGAAAATGGCAAAAAAAGTGTAAAATAAAACTGAAACAAAGAATACGATACTATATAGTATTAAAATTCTTTACTCTTTGAATATGGAAATAGTTCTGTTTCTGTCTCATGAAGAACCTATTTTCATCTTTATACAAAGCTACTGTTTAAGATATAGAAATATACTAGATGTACTTCAACAGGGTCCCAGAAAGTGTTCTTTTTCAAAAGTAAATAAAATCAAAATTAAGAGTAACAAATATTTTATTTCTTGCTTTTGAAGTTCATGTCATGCTGAGTTGTAGCCTACAGAATGTATAATTCTTCTCGTGATTCATGGGATGCGCACGTTTTACTGAGGTTAGGACAGTACAAATTGCAACATTAAGCATTCCTTATGTGACGTCATTTGTGTCAACTGGCTGACTGAGAACACATTACTGAAAAGAAGTGCGAGTGTTAAAACAAGTGACCCCTCCAGGCAGCTGTCGGCCCCCTTTCGGGGAAATCAGTCCACTTGTTACTGAATTATATCGGTTTCAAGTAATTCCACCCGTCATAATTAATTCTGAACAAAGGCAAATCGAAAGAACCAGACTTGGCTTCTTATAGTGATGAAAAGAATATTATATTTACATGGTGTGAACAAAATATTACTGTTTTGTTGTTAAATTGAGTCATATTAAATCTTTCAACATTCTGATATCTTCGATTACAGACACCAAAACGTTCATATTCAACCTAGTTTTTACAGCTCTTCTTATCATGAAACAACCTTACACCTTCGCTACTTACAAGCATTATAATCTATAACTATTTCTTTTCATTTCCCAGAGATTTAAATTTTTTTTATCATGAAATACTTTTGGAATTTTCTTTAGGTAAACCAATGCAAAAGTAGTAGTTCAGCTTGTTAATAAAGATTCCAGCTACGTTCCTCTCTTCTTCTTTTTATTATTAAAGTGCAATAGTGAAATAACTAGTGGTATGTGTTGTCGAAATCCCACCACTTAGAAGTACATTACCGAAACATATTAAACTAAAATCAGCTTTTATCTGCCAGATATATATATAGTCAATAATGACATGCTTTTACATATAATTTCTTATTTTGGCCCAATAAGTTAATACTACGAGATTATAATAAGTCACCCATTAGAAATAGAATCATAATTCTGACCTATTGCACATGATTTCAGAACAATACCACAATCGACTCCCGATGCTTCATCAACATCATTTTTGCTGTCTTTAACACAGCAACTATAATATAATTTGTATGAAGATGAGCAATAGTTGACGATTCATGAGTCTTGTTGGTACAAAACGGGTTTATGGTTATAAAAGGTTATAATAATAATGAAGGAGGTACGGTTGTCTCAGCCACTCTAGTTCAGTAATATACATCTGAATTGTACGTAATGTGGTGCAAATTCACCCTAGGTGTTAGAGGTCGGGTTATGTATTTAACACAATTTTTTCTTCCACACATATAGGTTTACAGCAAATTTTACACTAAAACTGATATATACAACCCTACAAAAAGAACTATGACGTCACAAGTTGGAGAGTTCAACATTTTGGACCGAGCAATCAAAATTATGAAGGAAAAAAAATGGGTGGAACTTTTTAAAATGGCACAATGGTATTTCTTGTTCTCATATTTGCTAAATTTTGATTTTGTTTTGTTTTTCCTTTCCCGAAATCCAAATGTTTTGCAAATTACAAATGAACAAAGTTATGGCGTGTAGTATATTACATTTGAAGAAAATACAGGGAGGCTCGTAAAGGGTGAATGGGAGCAACATCTTACTGTGCTAAAACATTTGAATAAAATCTTTACATTCAATTTTAGTAACACATATATGCTGTATTACAGGATTTTAGCCAAGGTTCACAAGTAACATCTTAAGTATCAAAACAGCGGCAGTTTGACGTCAACGGGTGTCTCCACAGAAGCAGAGTCACACAAAAACTATTGGGCACTAATCCAATTGTTTGTACCTCTTGTATCTGTTACAAATAACATCTTTTAATAAATAATGCTATAATATGCACTACGTCAGCCTGGAAAATGTACAAAAGTTTTGAGACCGTCGGTCAAGACCCGGAACTCGAGAGAGCAACAAAACCTGCAAACGACATGAAGCATTTTTCATTTCCTTATTTCCTCTGCTTGGACTCGAACCCGAGACTACTCCCAAAGTAGCCAAAACACTATTGATGTATGCAGTGTAAATTCGTTTAATACGAGCAAACTCTAAACATCAGAGTTTCGTAGTTAATTGAAAATTCACCATAAAATAAGAACAAAGTCGAGGCCCTGTCTTCCTCTAAAATAAGTTCGTGGGTTAATTGCACTTCATGAGAACGTTGTGTCACATCCCGAGCCGTCTTTAGAACTACTTTCTTCATCGTCGAATGTTTTCAATCCGATGGTCAAGAACTACAATTTTAATTGTAACAAACTTATGCTAAGAATGTTAAGGATAACTTTGGCCCAATATCTTGATAAACTTCCAACAGAAAATTCACTACACAAGAACGTCGGTTTCAAAGAACACGTTTAAGCAAACCAAATAAATACAAAGATGTTCGCAAGCGCACAGTCGAGTTTGAGTGTTCGTTTTTAGCGCAAAGCTATTCAAAGGACTATTTGCGCTTTGTCTGTCACAAAGAATCGAACTTCGGATTTTAATGCTTCATATTTATAGTCACTGACTCACCGGGGGATAGCGCAGTCAGGTGACTTCATAAATATGCCAGTGAAGGGTGTAGCATGAAGACTGGTTTCATTCTCCATGGTTCGCAGAAACGCCGCTGTGAATGTAGACGCGTGACTTAATGCTTTATCCTGATGCAGAGAAACCTTTTTGGCGCCGTGGCTACACAGTGCACTTTATTTCGCATAATCAGTGTCGACATGCTCTTCTGCTAGTAACTAGTGTTCATATTCATTTTACTATCATTATTATCAGTCAGTCAAATGCCAATGTCACACATGATAGTAGACGGCTTCTAGAATAGTGTGCCTTCAAACACTCCTATCAAATGTCACTATTAGCCTCAGCTACTGAGAGTCTCATCCAGTTCTTGATGTTATCAACTCCATCCAGCTTTTGGCCTTGTAGTTCTTTTTACAGGCACCATTACAAATACAACTTCTTGCTCAAGAAATGGAAGCTGCACAATTGCAATATGTCCAAAGTCATTAAGCTTTTTCTTCTTTATTTCCACCACCAAAGTGCATTGAATACCGAGCTGTTCCAGTAGCAAGATGTTAATGTGTGAGTCTATCTCTCCAAAAGATTCTACATATCCATCTGTAACACCACATTTCAAATACCTCCAGCTGTCTACTCTTTCTTAGAGTGAAGAAGATGATGTGATCAATCTTATTGCAAGTGTTATCAGGTGATGTTCATTTATAACATCACGTTTCACAATGGTCAAACACAGCATTTGTGATACAGATATTGTGTTTCTAACATAATGCTATCAAACGGTCTTCTGTTTCAAGTCTATGCCAAACCTCCCTTGCATGCATCTTTAGCATTGAAATCCCCATTATAACCAATAAGTCTTTCTTATTAATGCCTGCAATGTTCTCTTCCCGCTGCATGTAGAACTAATATATTATACCATTCTCTGCTTCACATTTTGTGCATATACTTACACTTCAATTTTGTTTATGGGTCAATCTTTGGTTCTAACCAATATGATCCTGCCAAAAACATGGTTGTAACTTATAACTGAGAAATGTCGTGCTTTCACTGATAAAAAAAAGGTTATTCCATCTCTTCTGAAGTGTCATGTTGTGAGTAGTAATCCAGGTTTTATTAATCTCTAGGGAATCTTCTTGTGTTAGTTCATCTTGCTTTTGATATTCCAATGATGTTAATACCACACCTTTCATTTTCTATTTCAGTCTATAGAATTTGGTCTGGTTGGAACCAAGTTTGCACATTTCAGGTCCCAACTTTCAATTCCTTTTTTAGTCTGAAGGCCTCCCACTCTTCCATGGTAGAATCTGGTGTACATCTCTCAGCAGTTTTGCTGTAATCCAACACTCTAGCCCAGTAACATGATGATCAGGCAGTAGTCTGGGGATCTTACTGTTGCTCTAACCATAACTGATCTGTGTTATGAATCCACTGTCCATTTTACTTTCACAGATCAAAAGACAGTGACAAAGTCCTTCTATCATCATGGTGAGGTATTAAAGATCTTACTCTAAACTTTGTAAAATCTTGATGTTCCCATTACAAAAGAAACTTGAGGTAATCATAAAGCCAGCTGCTAAACTTTTTTTAAATTCTCTATACAATAATGGAGACTCCCTATCACCTCATGGTCAATAGCAAATCAATTGTTTCATGTCACAGTTGTTTAAGTACACCCAAGGCATCCTCCAATATTACAAAAGACTCCCTCCTCATCTATCACATGCAAAGAATTTTTCACACAGTTTCCTGTAGTTTATCATTTCTCTCATCAATGTGTCCAGGGAACATCATGTGTACCTGTGGTTTGTATTTCTCTTGAAAGGATGAGATTTTTCTGAATTTCTTTATGTGAGTTGATAAGCATGTATGCAACTTGTTAGCAATCACTTCATTTCTTTTTCTGTATGACCAGTTTGAAAGCTCTGGCAACAGAAGCAACAGTCTTGTGTATGTGTTTGTTTTGGTGATTTTACATCTTCATATGGGTGAGCTAAATTTCTCTTGTTGATGTTCTTCTCTGAATTATAGATTATTAACTCTGAAACTGGTATTATCAGGGTTTTGTGTCTTTATTTTGTTGAACAAAAATTTACAAAAGGACACGGGCAAATACACTCATCTACAAAGATATAAAACCCTGCAAAATAACTCCTGTAAATCTACCCATAGAGGTATTGCACTTTCAAATGGTCAAGAATTTTTCATGAACCAAATATACAGATGTTGAACTTGTTATTTGTAGTGTAACAATTCTCAATTTTGTCAACATGTTTTCTGTTAGTTTCCCAATTTCACATTACAATCAGTGTAGGCCAACTATAATAGAAATATAATGAGTTCATGATCTAGATGGCAGTGAAGGGACACTTTTGTAATTGTGGTTCATTTCTGAATACTTTGAATATAATTATACTATGAATGGCCCTGAATCAGGAGTATTGCTATGATATTTCATAAAGTACCACGTTATCCTCCTCTAGTAACTTTGAAAGATAAATACGAGTTTTTCTTCAAATTTCAATTTTTTTTTCACACACACACACACACACACACATATACTTTTGGAGCATGTATAAGCTTTCACATACAGGAAATCTACCTAGTACAAAATGAATTTATTTAATGTGTTAGTAGCACACCATAGTATAATCCATATAGATTTCATCATGTCATATTTTTAACAATATTTAGTTGTTTTTGTTTTAGAGGTTGTGCCAGTTTATTCAAGATCTATCAAAATAACACTAAATCATTGGTTTCTGGAATGACCACCCCTTGACCATCCTAGGCTCAGTACCAAAATATACTTGGCTGGTTCATGTGGCAGGTGTTAAGTAAATACAATTACTTTTCACTTTGCTCACATTATTTACACTTTCTTATTTCCAACTCAGTCAAGTCAGGATTTCAGTTTTAACTTTGTATAATATCTTTGCCCTATATGTTATTTATTACTCTTACAACCTGTAAAGAAAATTAATGCATCTGAGAATACCACCCACAATCAAAGCTTATCAGTTTAATCAGTTAATACTATATTTTGACTCACTGTCAGTTTTATCAACAGTGCAAAATGATGTTTTTTTTGTTTGTTTGGTTTGGAGCAAAGCTACTGAAAGGTTATCAGCACTAGTGTAGAGGGAATGCAGCTAGTCAATACCACAAAGTCTTGGGCTATTCTTTTACAAATGAATAATGGGACTGGCCATCACATTTATAATACTCCCACAACTTTAGTGGCTGATTTTGATCCCATGACCTGCAAACTGCTATTAGAACGCCCAAACCAACAGTGTAAGCAGAAGTCAAAAGCAAACAAGTTTGTGAAAATTGATGTACGTTACTGACATCCAGAAATTCTATATAAATATAAAACTGCACAAGAAGCTCTATCTAATATAATTATCAAGAAGGATATTTCACATAAACTTTTTATTCACAAGTTTACCTTGATTATTAACCGATTACCAGTATATTGGTTAACATTTTACTATATTCTTAGAAAGCAAGTCACAAATTTATTATTTTTCAAACTTTTTGATAACAAAGTTCACGAGATATATGTCCTAAGGGTGGCTCCCTACATGAAGCAGCTTATTGGTCAATTTTGAACAATACTATTATTTTAAGATGCACACAAACTTCCAGTTAGTCATGAGGAGACTCCCGATTATCATTCATAACTTTGTGTATTATTTTTGTTTGGAAAAGACACAGCTTTATTTGTGGACTATTGCTGGTTGATAGGATCACTGACACCAAGGGTTATAAATAAAGGACTTTCTGTGGCAGGAGAAAAAAGTAAATTGCAATACAGCGTTACTAACATACAGTACCTTGCACATTGATCGCTGTGAAGGGGAGATTTTAAAGTAGTGAGACAATAAACCGTGAATAAACAATTCATGTTTCCAGCTATTCGCGTAAAGCTACTCCCGTTCCTAAACTAGATGTAAAGCAACTAGTTAACAGCACCCACAGGACGTGAAAGAGAGACTTGCAGATCTAGAAATCGTGCTAACCAATGGTCCACCTACGCCCAGCACTTGTGGTATACTAAACGACACGACAGATAACAGTCACGCTGACACAAACTAACCCATCCTCACTGCAAACCCATGTGTGCTGAAGCACATATTTCGCAAACTTTGAACTAAATTTGAATTCTACATGCATAATACGACCAATAAAAATAAATGCAAAAAGAAGCTCGCTTATCATTTGTAAACTTATATTTTGGCAATATCTATTGGTTTACTTAATGTTTACTTAATTTCAAAAATTGCTGTTCTGGCTTACGCAATTTTTTGTCCAAGTATACATTGTCAGGTACCTGAATCAACTGTACCTATTTAACGCCCCCATTAATTTCAGAATTACACTATTCCAGAGACCCCTTTCAGAGTATCTAGTTCTAGAAAAAACTATTATGGAGTCTCCAAACGGTAAAGTTTCAATCATTATATATTTATATAAAGTTGTAAAATTTAGTCTATGATGAAGATTGGTCAGTTGTTTGTTTTAACTCAAAGCTACACGATGAGCTACCTGTGCTCCGCCCACAGCGGGGAATCGACCCCCAGAGTTTAGCCTTGTTCGTCAATAAAATTTACGGCTAACCGAACTAGAGACATGGAGCATAGCCATTCTTAATTCCGAACTACTGTCCAAAGTGAAGGCTACCAGCCATCCACCGCCACAAGGACTTTGTTTGGTCTCTGAACTAAATAATGGCAATTGACTGGCAATTTTATGACATGCCCACAACTAAAAGTGTGAAGCGTGTTCAGCGCGCACCACGTCTCGCATCTTGGAGACCCTTCGATAAGCAGTTCAATATGCTAACGACTAGGCTACGCTTGTTCATAAAATAAAGGAAGTAATAATAGTTTGGTAAAAATTAACTGAACACGACATATTAAAATCTAAATCAACTCGTAAAATTTCTGAGACCGTTTACAAATAAAACTTTGATCAAACTTATGAGATCGTCTTTTGTAGTATACTTGACTTTTTTTTTCATCTCGTCGGACCATTATGGAACCTATATACTATGCTGCCCCTTCCTTTCTGTAATTATTAAACCTATCAACGAACCACCTGAAGGAGACCTGAGAGCCACCGGTGGTCTGTTGGTCACATATTGAGAACCGATGCTCTGACAGACCAGTAATTAACTCCATGAATGTTTCAACTCTGGATATTTCTAGAAATACCAACAATATCCAATCACCGGATATTTTGTGACGCAATCGCGAAAATAACTCATCCATTCACTTGTTCCTCATTGTTCGTTGCAATAAACCTGTATAAATATAAATAATCCATTCATTTGTTCCTCACTGGCGGTTGCAATAAACCTGTATAAATATAAATAATCCATTCATTTGTTCCTCATTGTTCGTTGCAATAAACCTGTATAAATATAACTCATCCATTCATTTGTTCCTCATTGTTCGTTGCAATAAACCTTTACAAATATAAATAATCCATTCATTTGTTCCTCATTGTTGGCACTGCCTTTCCAAATAAACCTTTATAAATCTAAATACTAAATTGTAAGATTTATACAATGAATTATACAGTTGGTTAAATTATATAGATATCATACGGTTTTTGGTAATAAGCCGGATTTCGTGAATCAGCAGTGAGTGATTAAACAAGCCGCTTGCTTTACTATTGGTATATTTTGTATTCATACCCTCTGATCAAGAGAAGAATGTGATACGATAATTAGTAGATTTTGATTACTTAAATTACGTGTTTTATCAATGATAATACAAACAAAACCTTCAATAAACTAGCATGTTTCGAGTTTACCTAATACCACTCTCTCTCGTACATGCCAAATTTAATGATAAGTTTTATCGAAATTTATTTAAAATATTGTAATTTTTATACAAACAACATATGAGCCGGTCATAATATAAAGTCTTTACGATGTTTGGTTTTGCTGATACTTAGCCTTTTAATACTCACATGTGTGAGAAATTAAACGGAAGTTTGGAAACACAAATTGAGCGTATGTTTTAGTTTAACAAGTTCCACTTGAATAGTTTTCGATACATTCTGCTTTAAAAAAATCTTTGCTACAATTTTTTAACGCTTCAAAATATGCATTTATCAAAGTCCTTTAAAAAAATTGGGAACAAAAATATGTTGTTCTTTTTTTATTATCAAGTTTGTACCGTATCGACGTTACTTTAGTATTTGTATTCCTAATATCCAATGAATGTTTAAAGCTGTCTACTGAAACGAAGAATTTCAAAGATGCAACAAAATGGTGTTATTACTGCCACAACACTCTTTTGTAAACAAAAGCCAATAAATGAGAATAAAAGACACCCTGAACGTATACCTAAGTTATAACTGTGAAACCTTTAGAATTACGATAACCGACGATGACTTCCAATCATAACTCTTTCCTCGTGAATTGCGTGTTAATTCGTTTAACTTCTTTTTCCGCCATAACTTTGTGTAGACGAAAATGTATGCACATCTTATAAATCTCATTTTATAAGATTTAGAATTTATTTCAAGTCACGTCACAAACATACCCACATTTTTAAATGCCACTGAAAAATGCCTTAAACAGTTTTAGTTTAAGGCTTCTAATAGCTTCCCTGTTATCTCACAGAATAAGAAAACTCTAGGATTAATTAGATGGCTTACACGTTTACTGTTAAAAGTGCTTAACTAACTGCAAGTTAAATAATAATAAAAATGTCGCCAGTGTGGCAAGTTTGACAGCTCTTTGTTAAAAGACCAAGGACTTAATTCTCTGGCTCAGTTCTGGTGTATGTATGAGTGTTATAACGTAAATATAATGTAATGTTCACTAATATTATATATAATTTCACACTATTGTCACGCCGCAATTAAACCGCTAGCAGTAACTATGTCCACAATTCAAGGTATGTTATATCAAGTATAACTGTGTGTGGATTAGATCTTTGGATAAGCTAAAAATATCATTTCGTCATCCCCATCCTGGCGCCAGTTTAAACTTAAATATGTCACGTGGCGGTTTCCGTCTTTTGACGCACCTTGAATGTCATCCCTCGTCACCTCGTGAACAGCTAGTGACATCCAACTGATATCGTCGTGTAGAAGACACAAAATGTCCGGTGTATCAAACTGCTTGAGTGAAATACAAAAAAAAACCTCGTAACACATTCTACTTTTATGTGATTGTTCCCAAATCACGATATCTTTTTACCCATATTGCAAAACACGTGAATGTTATGATACAATGTCAAAAAATCATTAAGAAATAAACTGTATTTAGTGTTACCTCCATCCCTACACATGCGTATTTAACAAAAACGAAGCTAAAAATATAGTTCTTACACTAAAGTCAAGAACGTTATACATTGTTTTTTTTGTTTTTACAACCGATCACTCTTTTTATGTTAATGTAAGTAAACCAGGGTTGACCAGTATCATAAGCATATAAAATGTTTTTTATGTATTCAACAACATAAAACTTCCTTAAAAGTTACCTTACGTTTTTCAAGGAACATTTTTCTTAAAATTAACCTTGGTTACAAATAATAATATTCAAAAGCTTTTAGTGTCTTCTAAGGGGTACAACATTTAAACATAATAGTTGTATTTGTAAAAACTCCTGAGTGAAAGCAAAGGAGAATATGGTGTTTACCATACCACATCATCCAAATCCAAACTATGGCTCATCAGGACTGATGGGATACAGCACAGTAGTAGTCCAAGCACTATATATAACATTAATCTTCTTGAACAACAACTGTTATGGTGTGGACCGGATTAAGCTAGTGAACTGTAACTATTATAAATTTTATCTAAGTCATTAAGAATGATGACAAAACCTTGTCGAAACGTCATCGATAGCTAGTGGGGAGTAAATGAAAACCCTCAGAGAAAGATACTGCCAGATTATGCAAATAATGTGAGATAAAACTATTGGAGGAGGTCCACATACCAGTCTGCAGTGTCCTTCAGCAGACAATTCAAATGGGCCACTAACGACATAGAAATGTGATGAATCTGAATAGACATGATTCACAAAAGACTCACCACAACCAACGAGAGCCCAGAATAAGTGATATGGTTCAATTTCCATACCCACCTCAACAAAGTAGCCGGGGATACATTCTGGGAAACTGAAGGATCCCAATGAATAAAGAGTCATTGTGGAGCACCTCTTAAAGACAATAGTGCAGGCAACATAAAACTTCAAGACCCACACTGGACATAAATGATCGAGATCCAATTGGTCATAGAAGTAAGAAATAGTGGTCAGATGAATTGGTGTAAAAGATTTATTCCCTTCCCTGGCTGCCAGTGTCTTAGGTAAGAAGAACCTAACCTGTCTGAGTATAGGAATGTAGGTAGAATGATAAAGCTTCCTGTGCACAAACAACTCCAACCGGTTACATCTCCAGGCCAGCAGTAACAAAAATTAAACTGTAAGAGAAAGGTGATACATGGTACACGACGCTAAGGTCTCAAACAAATGTTGAGAAAGAGCATGAAATATCACCTTAATATACCAGTTAGGTAATTGAAATGGTCTTTTGGATGAAGAACCGGAAATGAATTAAGGAGGCCGGAGAGCACAGGGGACTCAAATATTTTTCATTTTAAGTATCTAAAGGTAGTTAATAAGGCTACCTTATATAAAGTAATTATGAAAGATACAAAACCCTTGTCAAATAGCCGCATCAAAAAAAAAAAAATTCCGGTTTGTACTTCTGAACAAAGTGGGTTCAACCTCCTCTCAATACACCATTGTTGACATGTGTGCCATTTCCATTGATAAATATCCATTGTAGGATTATGCAAATACTGAGACAGATACATGGCAACCTTAGAAGTTAAACCCTGATGCCAACATAGGACCGCATAATCTCCATGCATGAAGCTTGAACTTCAGGATGGCTGGGTGTATGATGTCGGATTGTGGCTGCCTCAAAAGTCGGCCAAATAAGAGGTGGAAGAGATGGGTACTCCTGAAGGTATCACAGAAGCAGAAACCAGGGTTTAGACACCAATCTGATGCTATCAACAGGACCCAACAAGGGGTTGGAACAAATCAATGAGAAGGCCTAAAGGCATAATCCCATCCAGTTCTGACTGAATGCATCTATTGTCAATGTCAGAAGGTGAGGTACTGGAGACCAAAATGCTAGTAGTTGGGTGTTCCAATGAGTGGCCAATGCATCAATCATAAGTGTCCTAAACTGAGAGCAAATCCAATGGAAAACCTCACAATGCAGCATCCATTCTGTCAAGAGAATCCATTTGGGTCAAGACAATTGATGATGCCACCAAATTCATCACCCCCAGAACATGACAAGCTAATAGGGTGATATGATAGGATTGGACCCAAGAAAGAAGATCCAATGTTCGAAAACAGAGACCTAAGTGCCCACTGGATGTGAAATATAAGACACCACTGTGGAATGGTCAAAGTGAATCCTGACGATTTTTCCTTTTAATAAGTCCAGACCATCAGACATCCCCTTTTGACCAGCAAGAAGTACTAAAACCTTGTGTAGGAAAGCCTCTTTGTCCATCCACAAGCCCTGGAATTCCTGGCCATTAAGATATACATCCCATTCCTAAGGCAAGGCATCCATGAAATAATGGATTTCTAAACAAGGTGGTGGCAGAGGAACACCTATTGTAGTATTGTTCCAATCAAACCACCAATAGAGATCAAAGATGATAATCCCGAATAAGGAAACTGGGGAGTCCAGTGAATTGCTGTTCATGATCCATTGGATGCATAAAGAAAATCTAAAGGGATCGAATATGCTCTCATCCCAAAGGAATGAGGGATTCGAGTGATGCCCACATCCCCAAAAAAGAAAGAACCATTTGCACAGTGGGAAAGAGGGTGCAAGAGTTGGACTGCCTATTCCATAGTATGGAGCTGGATGGGAGCTCGCTGAGCCCAACTGAGTTACGTGTGTTGAATAAGATACCCAGACAGGTATATATTGTGTTGGATTGAGAATAAATTTCTCAGTTCAGATGATGAAGCCTGTCTTGGTTGCTTCTGAAAGTAGAATCTGGGTGTGCAACCCCTGACCCTTGTCCAAAAAACACACACAATGGCAGGACAACACTGCTTTGGAAACGTGCAGATGGGAGTCGGCGACATCGAACTTGAACATCCACAATCCTGGTAAAAAATGCCAATGCAGAGTAATGAATGATTCCCTTGTGAACCTTGGAGGATCTAGGAATTAATATAGATGAGAAAGATCAATGACTGAATGCCAATCTCCTGTCTTCTTAAGCACAACAAACAGAAGGGAATAAAACTCTGGAATAACTGGCATGACTCTCTCCACTCCCCCCCCCCCCTAATCAACAAAACACTGATAGCCCTAGAATGAAGTTCCGGAATCCGAGTATTTGTGGGAGGCAGAAACACTACAGATTGGGTGGATAATTGTGGTGATGATGTGAACCGGATGACTAATCCTGACTCAAGAACCTGTAGTACCCATGGTCCATAGGAACGGTTTTCCACACATCCAGAAATTCTCAGAACCAATCCCCCATTGACCCCAAAGGCATTCAATAGTCACTGCTGCTACTGGCGGTGTTTGAACCAACCAAGTAGAGGAACCATGTGGATATGACCAAAATCTATTCTGGGTACCAATGGACTGAGGAGCTGATATCGGGGGTTGGTACACTTGAATAGAGGTGGATCTGTGACCCCTGTTGGATCCAAGGAAATTCAAAATGCCAATGATGACAGGGATGAATGCAGACATGTGACATTAACCCTTGTTTCCAAAGACTGAAACACCTGCAAAATAAAGGGTCAGAGAAAAGGGAGCCCTCACAGAGGGCAAATGCCCAACAAATCATACCTATCCTACAAATCCTGACAACATACCAGACAATAAACTAGGGAAAGTGCACAAGCTGACAATCGAACCAGTGTACAAGCTAACAATGTCCCAACTCTACATAAAATCAACATGGTGATTGCTGAGGGTCTTCTGACAAAAGTTGGAGATATAATAAATATCTTAGCCCCATATCTAAGTTGAGACAAATCCTAAAAAAATGTGATCCATTTAGGTTGACTACAGACTGTTCTAGAACTCCAAATTTCCAGGAGCAGGTCTATTCTCTGAGAGTCTGAATATGCATCCATCTGGTGGTGATGGGCTAAATGACATAATTCCAAATAACGTGGCAGACAAGGTATAGCTGTTTCTTCATGTAACTGAGCAGTAAACCTCCCTGCATGAACTGCAATATCAGTGGATGGAGAGAGAACAAAGTATTCACCCTCAGACCTTTCAGCTATCAAGAAAGGTACAGATTCAAAATCAACTGGGAAAAGACCTAAAATATCACACACTCGATGGACCAACTAAAGAAATAGAGCCAGAGGCAGCTGATCCTAATCTTGCCTCCTGAGAAGCCAACAGAATTAAGGAATGTGCAGGAAAAAGCAAATACAAATTCTCTCCAGAATGTCCAGGATTGTCAAACAAAAATAAAATATTTTTTTTACAAAAATCAACTACTTAATACAAAGATGTATCTCCAATGGCTGTAGTACAGATAAACCCATTAATGAATGCTCTGTTGAGAAGAAGTGATATTATCTAAATGAGGTGCTTATATACAGTACCAGGATTGAGGGCACATTGACAAAGGTAGAGACTATCATGTGACAGATAACATCAAGGGTAATTATGTGGGGATTAAAAGACTGGAGCAACTAAGAAAAATTCAGACCAATGCTTAGATGGGAAAAGGAAAGAAACCCTAGCAGTTGTGTAAGAGCTGTAGTGTGTTTTTGTTGTTTTGAAGTTAAGCACAAAGCTACAGAATGGACTATCTGTACTCTGCACACCACAGGTATCAAAACCTGGTTTCTAGTGTTCTAAATCCGCAGACATACCGCCGTGCCACTGAGGGCAGTTGTAGTGTGAGAGAAGGTAAGCATGTTTTGGAAAATAGTTATCTTACTTATGCATCTGCCTACAAGACTAGCATGCCAACTAGCCTTGAGGCAATTCCCACCTAATTTCACATGTTTTTTACATAAACTGTGCTGGTGCATGATGACATCATGTGACCAAAGCTCTTCACCAATAAGACAGCAACAACCTCCATGCACAGTACCTCCTTTTATGCACCTTTGCTCATGATAACTTTATTCTTTGACAAGGCAAGACAAAAATGTGCACCAGAAGTGGGGATGACAGGTGGGAAATATGTGTAGATGTGATTATCTATTGGAACTACATTTTCAGATAAGTAAAATATGAACTTCTGAGATGATAACTCACCTTCATACACAGAAGAGCTAGAATTTGTGGAGAGGCCAGTGCAAAATTTTACCTAAAGGTGCTCATAGAGTGAGACACCTGATGGTTGAGGCTCCATAGAGGCACACCCATTGGTGACTGCATCTCGTCTCAACCAGGATTTACTCTTTGCCCAGAAATGAGGGGGAAAGACGAAAACAAGCCCCATGTGTTGCAGGGACAGGCAGAATGAGAACATGATTATCCACATACTTGCACAAAAGCAAAACTACAACCAATGTGTGTAGTACAGTGTGATTGGGGAGCATTCATATTGTATCTTGTGTGCTCACCTCAACACTACTGAACAGACTCTGGCTGCAGGAGGAGGGCGTATTAGTTACATTTCATGGTGTCTGTAAATTTTGTGCTCACCTTGACTTTACAAAACAGGATTTGGCTGCAGGAGGAGGGCACAAGAGCAAGGAATGAGAAAAGCAAAATTGATGGACAGAACATAGAAAACATATGGAGGACAGGTCAACAAGGATTTGTAGGTAAATGCCCGACACATCAACCATGGCCAACCACAGACTGGGTGAAAAAGATCACAGACAGAATCAGATGAAGGGTAAAAGGACATGGTAAGAGAAGCAAAGAGAGACTGAAGAGGAAAAATGAGAAATGACTGTCAGCAGAAGAGAAGGATGAGACAGATAACCATGAAGTCAGACATGACATGATAGTCTCTGACAAGAAGACTGATGAACTAGGCATCTGGTAGAAAGAGGATGAGAAAGAAAGGAAGGCTGAAACCTGGAATGGGAAAGTTAGGGGAGACAGATCCAGATGAAGAACAGGAATAAACAGCAAGGTCATGAAAAAAGAAAAATCTGGGAAGATAATGAACAACTTAAGTTGTATAATATCAGTTCAAGAAATGAAAACTACTGAAGACATCTGGGCAAAGAAAAGGAACCCAATGATGACTGTGTACACAAGGAGAAAGAAGGACTACAGTAAAGAGGGATGTAACTCAATCCAACAAGTCCCCACATTAGAGAGATGGGTAAAGCAGACAAAGTGAAATAGGATAAAATGGCAAAGAAAAGGAAATGAAATTCCAGAGAAAACACCTCTGGAACAATATGAAGTGTCTCAGAAAAAAGGTGAAGGTAAAAAAAAAGGAAATACTGGAGGGTAGTGAGAAAAGAACAAAAACATGAAAATTGGGAATCAGACAGAGAAGTAGAAGTACAAATCAGGACAAAAAGAGTCAAGCGAAGGAGACAAAACATTTAAGCATAAAAGAGGAGTTATTAAAGAAAGGAAACAGTATAAATCCTAATAACAAGTAAGGAGAAAAGACAAGGTAAACTCCAAGAACTTAGATCATAGAGTTAAAAAATGAGAAATATTAAAGAACAGGTGAAAGACAAGGAAAGAAACATACTTGAGAATAAAATCCAGAAAGAGATTGGAAGGTTATGGTCATTCCACGAATGATAAGACACAATCCAAAGCAAATCAGGTTAAATTTGTAGTCCAGCTGATCAATCCCAACTGCAGAGAAAATATTTCAACCAATTGGATGAGAGAAGGAAGCCCCAGTAAACATGTGGTAATCCACAACATGTTAAACAATGGCTCAACATCCTGATAGTTAATAAGCATCCAGAAACCATAACTGAAATAAGGCTTATGTGTGTAATATAATTACTCACCCTGGACTAAGTAGAAGCCACTGTCATTTGAGAATACACGATAAAAAATTAAAACAAAAGTCAAAGAAAATGAAAACCAAAGTTTCATTAGCAAATGCAAATCTCATCAAATTGAATTCAAAGGAGAAATTTTGTACATGTCTGTTCAGTGCAATGCTGAGTAGAAAAATGAAGTTATCACAAGTGGATAAGGTGAATTACTTTGCATGAAGGCTGTGTCACCATCCTACTGGTGGAAGGCTTTTGTCACATGGTCATCATGCCCTAGCACAGTTCACATTAAAACACATGAAATTAGGTGGGAGTTGTCTCAAAACTTGTGGCATGCAAATCTCATCGGCAGGCCAGCAAGAAAGATAGTTATTTTGTGTGGGGAGGTGAGTTACCACATCAGAAACTACTTTTTTTATAAACACATCATAATGATAAGTCAAGAAAACATAATTACATTGTAAGCTCTAAGATTTGAAAGTGTGCTGAAAATATGACACAATTATAACTACATATGGTATTTTTAGTTTTTCTTCAAAAAAGGCAACTTGCAATTTACTATTTTTACTTGATGTTAAGTAGTTTTAAATGATGCAACAAGCTACATTTTTTATTAACAAATTCCACATGGTTTATCTTTATAAAAACATTTTCAAACAACATTTTATTTATTTAGAGACAGCTAATCCTTTTCATTCTTATCAACATAAAGCTCCTCTTATCAAAAGCAGACTATGTTCATAATGTGCTTTTAAAATGAGTTATTGACTTTTCTACATTTTATTAAAACAAGGGGAGAATCTATGCACAAATTGCAAAATTTTTAACACAGATACACTGCAGAAAACAATGTGTACAAAACAGTAAAACATTCATTCACTGTCCCTGAGAAGGAAGTGTTCACAATAAACCAGAAAAGCTCGTTCAGAGCAACAGTCAAATTAAAGCAATAAGAATGATCAGTCAGACTGCCAAGAACTTGAGATTTATAAGTTTTCAAAATGAGCTATATCAGATCATGAGGCATAACATTAGAAAATTTGTATACTATACACCTGGAAAAAAGTTAAGCACCCCCAAATATTTTTCAGGATTTCTTATTGAAAATAAGGTTTAATTTTCATGATGTTGAGCAATGTTCATAATTTCAAACATAATTAAAAGGATGTGAGCGTTCAGGTGTGACATTTAAATCAGGCGCGTTTTTTTCCCCACGTGCAACTTGCTCCCGTCTTCACGTCCAATATGCACTATTTTATCGTGCATCAAATCCGTATTTAAGTCCCGAATTTCTGAATGCAAAATCATTTAAAATTAAACCTTATTTTCAATAAGAAATCCTGAAAAATATTTGGGGGTGCTTAACTTTT